>NW_005054626.1:223846-225955 GCF_000277835.1 Geospiza fortis
TGTTTATTTTATCCTTTTATTTTCTTCCCTATTAAAGAACTGCTATTTCCTGCTCCCATATTTTTTGCCTTGAGCCCCTTAATTTCAAATTATAGCAATTCGGAGGGGGTGGGGAGGGTTTACATTCTCCATTTCAGGGGAGGCTCCTGCCTTCCTTAGCAGGCACCTGTCTTTCCAAACCAAGACAATCCCACAATTTCCAGCATGAGATATGGCCTCAGACCCCTACATTACAACATTTTTCACCTCCCTGCTATTCTTCCCAAGTGCTGTACTCATCCTAATCTGACTTGAGAGCAGCCAGCCCCCGCCCTGCCCTGAGCACAGCACTCCCCAGCTGCCCGTTTACCATCTCGTGGGCTTTCCTCTGCTCCTGGTCGAAGGGGTGCAGCACCTGGAGGCCGCAGATCTCGCAGAGCTGCCCGTGCAGGTAGAGGCAGCGCTCCCCGAAGTGGCAGGCGCCGGCGGCGGCGTAGGGGCAGAGCTGGCACAGGGTGCTGCGCTCAGCACCAGCGGCGCCTGACTCTTAAAGGGTTAAAGTTTCCTCCCCAGCGGGGTCTCATCCCTAACCCCCCTCCTGCTCATGAATCACAGGGATTGCCTGCTGAAGAGTTCAGCTGCAGCGTTTGTTCAGGTGTCACAAACCACTGGAAATCATCAGGGCTGCACAAGAGCTCCGAGATCATCAGGTCTCAGCAAACAGCCCAGGACACCTTCTCCCTGAGGGGGACGTGTTTGGGACACATCTTCTAGCTCCACAACAAAATAAAGGCATTTACTGAGACAGGTAAAAGTGTGGTTAGTGGGAGTTCCACTTGGAATTGCTCAGTTCAGGGCACCCAGGGCTTGTGTTTGTCTCTGGACTTGAGCAAAACTCTGCACATTGCTCCCATGTGCAGAGACAAACTCTGTTCTGGGAGTGCAGCAGGGAGCCAAAAACACAAATTAAGATGTCTCAGCCTTTTGAAATGCAAGGAACTGATGGTTCCTTCAATGACATTTGGAGTAAAAGTTGTGCAGAAAAGTCTGTTTTGGTAGAAGACTGAAAATGTTTCCCACCTTTCCTTCAGCATGTTTGTAACTTGAGAGATGCTCAAAGAAGGAAACTTCCCTAAATGGATGTTTTAAATTCTCTCTGAGGGCAGGAACATGTTTGGAACACATTTTTTGTGGAGCTGGAAGATAAAGGCATTCACTGAGACAGGTAGAAGTGTGGTTAGTGGGACAGTGACCTGGAGCAAGCTGTAATTGAGGGAGAAATGCCAGAATTAAGCACACAGATAGGAAACCATGGGAGTTCCTACTGAAGCCCCTGACTGCAGTGGGCACTGCAGGATAGCAGCTGCTCCAGCAGCTCATGCCACAGGCTGTTCTAAAGGTTCTGTGTGTGCTGCCAGCACTGAACAGCAGGACACTGGCACATGGGAGCATTGCAGCCTCAGTGGGAAATGAGGCCTTTGCACAGGGGCAGAGCTCTGCCAGGTGCCAGCTGCTGCAGAGCCCTGTGTGCCCACCGAGCCCGGGACCAGAGAGGGCTGAGTGGCCAGAGGTGCCAGGCAGGGCTGTGGGATGAAGGGAACTGCAGCAAGGGACAGCCAGGGCACCCTGCTGCTCCTGCAGGCAGCTCTGCCAGCCCAGCCCTGGGGGTGGCTGAGGTCCCCAGGGTGAGGTGGGAGATGAGAATGTGACTCCAGGTTCTCAGCAGGCTGATTTATTATTTTATGATATTATATTAAAAGAAATGCTATAGTAAAACTATACTACACTACAAAGGATAAGTCAGTTCTTACAGAAGCCCCCTCACTGAAGTGGACACCGGGACACCTCCAGGGACAAGGACTCCCTCCCAGTGCCTCACCACTCCCTCCAGGAGAGAACTCTTCCCGATGTGCAGCCCGGAGCTCCCCAGGCCCGAGGGCTCACACAGCTCCGGGAGCAGAGCCTGACACGCCCGCACAGAACACTGCCCTCCCTCCCTGCCCCGGGAGCAGGATGGAGCTGTCACCGCACCGAGGGAGGCTCCGGGACAGCTCAGGCTGGCCTTGGAACTCCGATAAGCACCGGGGACAGCACCTCCCTCCCTCCCTCCCTGCCCACGGGCTGCCGGCA
>NW_005054626.1:226225-227197 GCF_000277835.1 Geospiza fortis
GGGGACGGGATCCCGGACAGAGCCCGGGGATAACCGGGGGGACACAGCCCGGGGGAACCGGGGGGAAAACACCCCAGGGAAACTGGGGACACAGCCCAGGGATAACCGGGGACACATTCCAGCAGAAGTGGGGACACTGCAGCAGCAGAGCAGGAACAGCCAGAGAAGTGAAGGGGCTGCTCCATGGACACAGCCAAATCGCCAATATTTTCAGGGAACAGAGACATTGGCCAGCTGTGTCTGGAGCTGGACACGTGCCCCAGTGGCACGAGAAGCACAGCCAGGCCCTCCCTGAGCCCTGCAGGAGCAGCCACAGCAGCTGCAGAGCAGCAGCTGATGGAAGCACTGACCCCAGGGGAGCTGCAGGAGCCCCACCAGCAGGGAATCAATCCATGCCTGGTTGTCCCCAGAGCATCCCCCTGGGAGATTTAACCTGCAGGCTCCAGGGAGAGCTGTGGAACTGCTCAGCCCTCCCCCAGCCCAGGGGACACGAGCAGGGCACTGCTCCAAGGCAGAGCTCAAAGTCCCCAGAACCAAAACTGTGCCCTGGGGTGAGCAGGAGGGAGCTGCAGCAGGAGCTTCCACCTGCAGCTCTGACTGCAAGAACTGGGTGGGAAACACACCTGAGACCCAAAGCTCCATTCCTACAGAGCAAAACAACCCCTGACACTGAGCCAGAGCAGAACTGCACCGCTGGGGGTGAAGGCTGCTTTAGGCTCTGCGGGCAGAAGTGACATTTAAGAAATGATTTCCCTGCCCAGGTGCTCTGTGCCAGCCCAGGAGCCCCCGCGGTGCCGGGCACGGTGCTCACCTGCAGCAGGAGCCGTAGGCACACTGCCCCTTCTGGTAGTACTTGCAGATGGTGGAGGATTTGCTGGTGGCCAGGTCATGGGAGAACAGGCACTTGCTGCCCTCCCGGCACACGCCCTGCAAGAAATACCTGCGGGCAGAGAGACGCGGCTCACTCGGGGC
>NW_005054626.1:228245-230837 GCF_000277835.1 Geospiza fortis
GACGGGGAGGGAATGGGAATGTGGCGGGCACTGGGAGGGAAATGGGGAGGGAAAAGGTTTGGGAAAGGGGCGGGCACTGAGGGAACGGGACATGGAATGGGAGGGGAAGAGGGAGGGGAATGGGAGGGAAAAGGGGAGGGAAGAGAGATGGGAAAGGGGCGGGCCCTGAGGGGGAACAGGGAGGAAAAAGGGCAGGGGAAGGGAATGGGCGGGGAAAGCAATGGGCAGGTAAAGGGAAGGGAAAAGGGAAGGAATGGGGAAGGAAATGGAATGGGAAGACAGAGCGGGAAGGACGGGGGAAGGGAAGGGGAAGAGAAGGGGAACACGGGAAGGAAGGGGAAGACGAAGGGAAGGGAAGGGGAGCGGAGCGGGCGGGCCAGGGCTCCCCGCCCCGGGAAGGCTGCCACCCTTGCGGGTACCAGGCAGCTCTGCCGGGCGGTGCCGGAGCCCGCTGCCCCTCAGAGCCGCTCTGCTCCTCCCGCAGCGGCTACGACGGGCACAGCGACCTGCACGTGGGCATCAGCAGCTCCCAGGGTGAGCAGCGCCCGCGGGTTCCCCCTCCAGGAGCCTCCCCTGCTCTTCGGGGTGTTCCAGCTGGGAATATCCCGGCATGGGCTCACTGGGAATGGTCGCACCTTGCAGCACAGCTCCAGAGCAGATCCATTCCCCTGAACGGGTTAAACAGGCATTGAATGGAACAGACAGGTGCCTTCCAGCCCTGGAACAAAAGGCTAGGCTTGCTATAAAGGAATTACAGTTTAATTGATTTAACACAGTTCTTGCTAATTCTAAAACACCCCTAATTAAAAAACATTTTTAAAAGGCACATTAAAAATCCTATTGGGTTCTACCTAGGGTAGGCCCACCCTGCAAAACATCATTTCAGATGTGTATTTCATACAAAGCCAGTCTCCTCTGGGGGTTAGAAATGAAGCCTGATTGTTGCTCTGATTAGTAAAGAGCCAACCCTTTTTTCAAACCACGCTGTGAGAATGAGATGAGGTTTTTGCTGGAAGCCAGGACTGCATTTCTGCTCAGCTGGTGGGAAGCTGGGTGAGAAGAAAGCCCCAGGAGAGCTGTGTGTGCTTGTTTGCAGGTGTGGTGTACAACTACGACCAGGAGGGCGTGCACAGGGATGGCAGGGGCTGGGAGCAGTGCATCAGCATCCCCCTGGTGCAGCCAGACATGTGGGAGCTGCTGCAGCACTGGGACAACCTCCTGGAGGAATTCTCCTTGGAAGAGGCCTGGCTCCCTCACAGGTGTGTGCTCACAGCTGGGGTGAGTTTGGGCTGGGGGTTGGGGTCACTCAGGACACCAGTCCTGGCAGCCCAGCCTGGCCTGGCTGCACAGAATGTCCTGAACTTTAGCTGCTGGAACATAAAAGCTCTAAAGCAAGAGGTTGAGGGAATTTTGCATTAAAGCCCCAGTTCAATGAAACATCACCTGTTGCTGAGTACAAAAGTCCAGGCACAACTCCCTAATTATTTTTCTAGCAGTTTTAGGTGTGTTTGCATTTAAAAGCTGAGCACAGTGATGGGATTCTTGCCCTGTTGTTGTTTTTGATGTAAGTGGTGAGAAATGGAGAGCAGGCTGATTTCTGCCCTGGTGGTCACAGAGCAGCTCTCCAGGAAAGCAGCACTCCTGGACTGTCCCTCGGTGACAGCAGTGTAACACAGAGCCTGCCTGGCTGCCACTGAATGAATGCAACCATAAAGGAAAAAAAAAATCAAATGAAAAGCATTTTTTAGCAATTCTCTATGTGCTGAGTATAAAATTTCAGCATTACCAAACATTACCCCCCTAAAGAAGAAAAAAATGCTATTTGAAATAAATTTTTTTAATGTTTACAGAGCTGGTAGAAAACCAACAGAACTTGTGTCACTTTTACAGTTCCCAGTAATATTAAAAGTGCCTTGACACCCAAAGATCACTGGCAGAAGGGCAGAGATGTGTGCATCCCTTCTCCTGGCTTTCCTGGCACACTGACCTTTTTCCACAGCCACACCAGTGACCACTGAACTGAAAACAACTCTTCATTAAATCCTCTGCTTATTTTTTCAGTGGACAGGAACTGCACTGAGCTAATCCTGTAACTCCTTTGGGTTCAGGCCAAGCCTAATCTGGTTTTCTGGAGAGCTTTTCTCTTACTGCAGGGTGGTAGAGAAATCACTGATAGGGTTTGAAATGAGCTCCCACTCACCCATGGTGGCACACACACAATTAACTGGGGCTGCAGGAAAGGGCTGCTAACAATAGCTGGAAGAGTAAAGGTTAACAAGGTAAAAGCCAAAGTATAAAAAATAAGAGCTTCTTTCTGTCAAGCCTTGGAGCTCTCATTTTTACACTCAGAGTTCAGGCTGGGAGGTGCCACTTGTGATGAAGATATGGAAGCACTGGGAGGGAGGGCGAGTAACTGGAGAGTATTCCTGGAGTAAACACTTCCCAGGAGTGGTGGTGAGTGGCAGTGCCCTGCTGAGGGGTTTGGTGATGGCAGTGCCCTGCTGAGGGGTGTCTGACAATGGCAGTGCCCTGCTCAGGGGTGTTGGGTCAGTGCCACTGCCCTGCTCAGGGGTGTTGGGTCAGTGACACTGC
>NW_005054626.1:230897-241182 GCF_000277835.1 Geospiza fortis
ACACTGCCCAGGAGTGGTGGTGAGTGGCAGTGCCCTGCTGAGGGGTTTGGTGATGGCAGTGCCCGCTCGGGGGGGTTGTGTCAGTGGCAGTGCCCTGCTCAGGGGTGTTGGGTCAGTGCCACTGCCCTGCTCAGGGGTGTTGGGTCAGTGCCACTGCCCTGCTCAGGGGTGTTGGGTCAGTGCCACTGCCCTGCTCAGGGGATTTGGTCAGTGCCACTGCTCTGCTCAGGGGTGTTTCCCCAGGTACGAGGAGCAGCAGCACAACTGCTACACCTTCGCCTTGATGTTCATCAACCGCGTGCGGCAGGGCCGGGGCGGGGCCGCCCTGAGCAAGGCGGAGTTCACGGAGCGCTTCCTGCTGGCCCGCAGCCGGGAGGCCGCCCGCTACCTGCGGCTGCAGCAGCAGCTGGCTCACAGCGATGTCTACATCGTGCCCTTGGCTGAGCAGGAGCAGCAGGAGAGCCTGCCTGGGAACCACAGCCCGCTGGAGTAGCGATGGGAAAGGAAGGGCACCTCAGGGGTTAAGGTTTAATGTGGATAAAAACATCGTTAACTAAACCCTGCACCTCAGGATACTGAGCTTGTGCATTTCAGGGAAGTTACACACACACGATGTACACACGACAGAGAATTTCCATGGGAACTATTCCTGTGGAAAAATGTTTTGTGATTTAACATTCACTGTGTGCTCTGTTCTGCAAAGACACTTCACACCAGAAATCAGAACTGCTGGGGAATTCAGGGATTTACAGATGAACTGTGGGAACTTCAGCTGTAGCAAACCAAAATGGCCTTTTCTGTCATACTTGTTTACTGATGAGTGAAAAAGGGAACATGTGCTTGTATGCTGCTAAATCCCATCCCTGTCTGTTAATTTCCTTTCCTTTAATTACTAATAAATATACCAACAAATAAATCCAGCCTCTTTGCCCATCAGATTTCTTTTTCCACTCTGAACTGCAGGGTAAAGGAAAGAAGCTGAGGTGGAGTTCAGATACCTGAATGTGAAGCTGCAAATCCCAAGGGAAGAAACACTTCTCACCCAGAGTGGGAGAGGTGCCCAGGCCCCAGAATAAATTTAAATTCTGGGAAGAGTTCCTCAATGCTGAGCTGTGATTGTAGAAGTAAGTTCCAGGGTCCCAACTGCAACAACCAAACCTCTCCCCAAATCCAAATCTGAATTCACCAAGACTGTGAAGTCAGGTTTGTGCTGCCATAATATCAGAAATACTGTTCCTAATGACTGCAGTGTAGCCACCACTCAAACATGCACCTTTTTATCTTTTATATTTTGAGCTGGGACACAGCTTTTCATCTGTTCATTCACATTTTTCAGTAAAACATTCTCTCCAGTAAACATGATACACCTCATTTTAAACAGCATTTATACACACCATTTTATGTTGGCAGAAAATGTTCTGAGGCAGCAGTTCATCACGAGATCAGGTAAAAACCACCAAGAAGTGGTTTTTAACAAGTGAGGTTTTCTTGTGCATCAGTTAAAATTCATCCTGCTCGCTGCGCTCACGGGAGGAAACCCAACGAGACACGATCAGCTCCTGGAATAACACCCAGCAATTAGAGAGGGAAAACCCCCAAAGCTACAGGAAATCAGTGAGGGGTGGGGACTAGGTCTGTAAAACTGATTATGTGCATTATGTGGCCACTGAGGTGCTTTAGTAGATGAGTCTGCTCCTGAAGAGAGCTGAACTCTCACATTTTTCCCCTTTTATTTCTGACCTTACCTTAGCCCTGCCATCTCCACAGGGTTTCAGGAATCCCTAAATGCTCACATGCACAGTACCAGCAACATTCCCATTCAGACAGGAGATGTTCGGCTTACAGAGATCCTGCAATGCACTTTGCATGATTTGGGGCACGAAGGAATTTGATTTTATTGCAGCCACACGTGCAAAACCCAACTCAAGGCAAAGAGGAAGGCACAGTTCTCCCAAGGAGCTGTGAAAAGGCAGGAACCACTCACCTGGACCTTGATTCTCTTCATGCACTCTGGGGTTGCCATCTCCTCTGCAGTCATGTCAGAAGGTCTGATCAAGTAGCACAGCATGAGCTCCTGTGGGCAGCCAGGAAACACAGGAATCTCAGGGCATTATGGAAGCACCGTGGGGCTCACACTGACAATGTCAGGGAAATTCCAGTCTCACTGCTCAAAGGGAAATCCTGGGAGGTGGCAAGGGCTTTAGAAACAGAAGTGGCAATCAGGAAACAAGGGCCCCTCAGATCTTGCTGTTCCTCACACAACTTCTAACATTCCTAAAAGTGGCAGAACTTTCATAATTATTATTTAACAATAATTTTCTCAGGATTCACCTGGGTATTGATAAAGGAAACTTCTCTCCCACTGGCAGATCAACATACTGCTCATCAGGAGGATTCTCTTCCCAGCCTCAGTCCAAGTCTCTGCCCTTTGGAGCCAAACTTTACCATCCCAAAGTTGGTTTTACCCCAGAGCTTGTACCTTGGAAGCATTTGCATTTGTTCTGTTCAGCCCAGACAGGGACATCCAGCTGAGGGGTCTGCGAAGGGAACCTTCAAAATTATCATCCACCAACTCAGCAATGACAGAGTAACTGGAAAACACAGCAGGCAGCACAAGTCACAGAAAGGAAATTGGCATTTTCTGAAGACAACTCAAGAACTAGGGGCTAAAAACTGGCATTAAACAATCTGCCAGCTTGCAAACTGTGAAACTGAGGCTTTCTATAAGGAAAAGAGGAGAAATACTGAAGTTGTGGATGTGCCCAGTGGTGCCTTCCCTCCCCACCCTTCTGATGTTTGTAGCATTCTCTTTATTAATGCCAAGCTGACATTTATAACCAATTTATTACCTAGGAGTTCAACCTGACTAGCCAACAAATAAAGACAATTATCATCCCTTTAAAGTTCTCCCACATTACATAAACTACCCAGACCACATATTTTTCTAAATTAGTATTAGGAAATCTAATTATTTCCCTGAATCCATCATCATCATCATATAAATCCACTGCAGCTTGTGATTTTGAATGCCTGTTATTTATATTCAAAGAACTGGTGTCATTTAGCTCCTCTGCTGAAAGGATTTTCACATTCCCAGTGTGAACACAATGTATTTTGAGTGATGAATATGTGCTGAACCAGTGAAGATGCTAAATTGGTGTGAGTGAAATTTAACTGAAAGAAATGAGCCAGAAACAGGAGTGTCAAACCTGGCATGGTAGAACGGGGGCCCTTTCCGATACAGCACTGAAACGAAAGAGAAACACCTCAGTCAGATCAGAGTTTCAGTGGCTTTAACACCAGGGCCCATCAATATTGTCAAATGATCTGTAAATTTTAATTACATGAGAAAAAAACTTCAACTCTTCTGCATTCTGCTCAGAATTAGGTTGTCCCAGCAAGTGGAGAGAGGGAAGAGCAGCAGAGTGACTCAGGACAGGGCAGATCAAAGGCAAGAGGAAGAACCTTAGGAATTAGCAATTGTAGGAAAGTTTAGGATGGGATTTTCTGGCAGGGATGATGAATTCAGCCAGAGCTACACCCTGACCTAAAGGACTTGCTCAGCACACCCCCAAAGCCATGTCACCACTTCAGCAGCATTAGAACACCTGCTGGGCTGCACACATCCAGAAACACCTGACTTCAGTGCACACTCTGTAATAACAGAGTAATTGTAATTGCTGCACTGCTCATGTTGACACGAGCCAAATGGAGCCCTTGGGCTCCTCAGCAAGGACACCACTAATTACTTCTGTAACATTAAACCCCCAACCAATAACAGAAAAAAGCCAAGTCCATTCTCTAGCTCCCCCAAAAAGCCCACACAAAGAAACAATCCTAGCAGTCAGTTCAGCAGAAGTCCAGCTTCTCTTAAATGGGATGAATGAGGTGCATGAACTTTATTGTGGATTGGGATCTGGACTCAAACCTGTTATGTTAACACTGCAGCAGATGTGTTTAGAAGAGGACAGAGAAAGTTGGAAAGGGAATTTCAGTGCAATCCTGCAGGAACTATGAACCTCATGAAGCAAACCAGACCTTCCAAGCTGTCTCTTCACCTCCTGGATATGGGATGTTCCTTTCCACTCACATCCCAACTTCACTGCTAACCGCAAATGTCCTCTGCCAACTGCAAGCAGCAAAGGCTGCTCCAGTCCTGCAGCTCCTCACTGAATTCCTCTCTGGAGTTCTGCCTTGCCTGGAGGAGGGGTGGGCAGGAAACGACCCCATTTTTGGGGAGGTACTCACAGAGATCCGTGCCATACTTCAGCCCCACCTTGGGCACCCAGCCCTTGCCCCTGAAGTAGTGGTAGGCCATGTAGGTGGTTTTGAAATCAGGCTTCACCTCACTGAACACTTCCCACAGCTTCACGATGCTCAGGGGCTCCTGCAAAGCACACAGCAAGGTCACTGCACTGAGAGAAACCAGCCATGCTCTGCTGCACAGCAGGAAAAATATCAAATAACACAGCCACAGAGCAGGAACTGCAGACAGTGAAACAGAACCCCTGGATTCAAGGCAGGAACCTGCTGCTCCACTTAGTGGCTCTTTTAGGCAGTTCACAATCAGTCCCATAACACCCCTGTTAAAGGAAAGGCTGATAGATCTTCAGCTAAAAGCACAGGTTTGAATTATTATGGCATTACATGAATAATAGCTTGGTAGAATTAATATCTAAAACCCCAAGGAATTTTGCCATCTTGCCTAAGTGACAACAAAAATCCTTTCTCTGCAGACAGACAGTGCTTAATTATACTTGTCTTGGAAACTTGAAGCTTTCAAACCTGTATTCCCTAAACAGAAACACCATTACTTGTAAGAAAACCTTCCCAATTCCTGTGTTTGGTATTTCCTCCTGCAGAATTAACAGCACAAATCACTGCCACACAGGTGAAGATTCAGACCAAACCATATCCAGAGAAAAAGTATGCCCAGTAATCCAAAATTAATCCAATCTCTTACCTCTCCATAATAAATACTTAAACATCCCAGAGCATACACCAAGAAAAAAGCCTGCAAAAACAAACAGAGGCAGTTTCAGTGACAGCTACATTCCTCCTGCTGTTTATATACAAAGTCTTGCAAGAACAAAGGCTTCATTCATTAATTTCCTACAATGTCATCCCTGCTGAAGGCATGGTGTTAAAACTGACACATAAATATAACGAGAAGGAGCAGAATTGAAAGAGGGTTCATATAAATGTTGCATTCAAGTCCTGTCACTGGTCTCTGTGTCACTGGGATTACTCACCTAAAGCAAACAGGATTGGACTCTATTTTTTAACCACCTCATGTAATTATCATAGCATATTAAAGCTAAGTTTAATGACTAAGGCAATCTTAGGAGACACAGGATCCTGTATTTTAGAAACATTTTAAATGACAGTGTAACACAGATTAAGGTTTACTTTAACAGATGAAAAGCAAACTAACTTGCATTGTGCTTGACACGTACCTCTTCCAAGCTGAGTTGTAAGTACTCAAAAATCCTAAATGGGTTTTTTCTGCATACTAATACTTCCTTCTTGACAAGCTACAAGAAAATTTGACTATTATTAAAATGTTCAACAGGAAAAATAATGAATTCTGAAAGTAGCTTTTTCTAAAAGATTAGATCTTTTTTCTTACATTCTCTTGTGCATGAGTGGAGTCATCTTCAGGACAGGAGCTGCCTTCTTCCTCCTCTTGCACCAGCACATATTCTGCAGCACATTCCCTGGAGTCCATCCCCTCCCAAGCCCTCTGCTCAGGGCTCTGCTTCCCCTTGCAGCCCCAGGGCACAGGAGGGTCCCTGTGGCAGGACCCTTCAGCCATTTCCCTGGGATCCCTCTGCTCCTGGTCCCTGGAGGCACTCCCAGGATCCAGGGCTGCATCTCCTCCCTCCTTGGAGTGCTGGTTCTGACCCTCAGGGCTTTGGGCTCCTTCCCTGCCAGATTTCCTGCACACTTCTGCATTTCCTGGGCTCCCTGTGGTGCAGCTGTGCCCAGTCTGTCCATCCCCATCCCCTCTGCAGAAGGGCAGCCCCAGGGGCTGGGTGTAACTCTCCAGGATTCTGCTGATGGAGCAGCTGTCCAGGCCCTGCTCCTGCAGCACACTCTGAGCCCACTGCACGTGGCGCTGGTACCTGGGGAACACAGAAATGAGGAATTCAGGGATTGATCCTTTAATTAACACTGCAAAGCCCAGAGGGTTCAGCACAGTGCACAAACACCCCCTGCAGCTGTGGGCACAAATGGGATCGATGCAGTTGGGGCTCCAGTTTTTTAGGGAGCCTCATGAACACCAGGATTCTGCTGCCTCCTGTGCCTCTGTTTGGCCTTTTCCCACTTCCCTGGCAGCAAACAGCCAAGTGCTGGGCAGGTTCAAGGAGCAGCAGCTTCACCAGGGAGAAAATCCCTTCTCCCATGAAAGCCTTAAGCCTGAGTTCCCCAGAAATTTGGAATTGGAATTGCAGAGTTGAAACATGGAACAAGAGCCCTCCCACTTCAGCTTTTACACAAGGACTGAGAGCAGGAGCTGCAAAACTCTGCTGTAACTGCCCTGGAAACAGCAACGGCAGGAACACCAGTGGAAAATTCTCTAGCAGGAACCACCCTTTGGAACCAAAGCCCTCAGTTATATCCCTGAGAAATGACAATAATCCCACCACTGAGATATTTAAAACTTCCAGCTACTATTTCTAATAGTTTTCAACCATGACAGAGTTTTTAGTGCCTTTTCTCTTGGAAAATAAGATTAATTAATTATTAATAACATTTAATGTTATTAAAATAACATGAAGTCAGTTGAAACATGACTCTTCACTCTGTGAAAGTGAAAATCTTGTACAGCATTCTTTATTTCCCTGAACAAAATCCTCAGGCAGCAATTTCAGCCCAGGTAACAAGGACATTAAATGCAAATTCCATGTGTCAACACAAACACAAGCTCCCCTGCAGGCTCCTGATAAAGCTGGATAATTCAGGGCTCTGCTCTTTGTTATATAAAGGATACTCCTCTCTGTCTTATTATTTAATTACCATTTAATTTGCACTTCCAGGTCTCTACTGAAGCAGAGCATTTTGTGCAGCAATAAAATCACACTTTTATTGTTGCTCAGCATCTGCAAGCAGCAGTTACTGTAGCAGCATTAATAATAATATGGTTACTGTTCTTCTTACCTAAAATTGAGGGCTGCAGGAGCATAATTTTCAAATTCAGGTGAACTTTTGTAGTTGTCATAGAATTGAGTAACTCACCTGCACATGCCTAACAGTTTATACACTATTTAAGCAGAAAAAAAAATGTGGTCCAACACTAAGTTCTGCTAAGTGTACAAACCACCAATGTTAACTGAGACTTAAAAAAAGGTAAAATATCAAAGTATTGTAAAAGTTCAAGAGATGCTTCAGCTACACCATAAAAACCCAATATGGAAATGGAAGAGATATTTTAAATAGCCTGCCCCAGAAACTTCTTTTCCTGCTCCTCACCTGAAGAATGTTTATTATGCTTGTAATTGTTATTAATGAATTAATTCTGTGCATTCACTCCACCTTGGCTTCTAGTCACCAATGAACACCTACAAGCCTACATGAAAAACCACCCTGAGGATCACCCCCTGCCCTATTTCTCCTTCTTCTAAAGTGATTTGTAAATGAAATAATGGGAAAAGAAATAGAAGCAAGTCACTGTCTTAATTCATACAGCAAACAACCTGAAACCCAGTGTGAGAAATATAAACCAGAACAATCTGTTTCCTAAAAACCCCAAGAAAAAAGCAAATTCACTTACTTTTGAGATGTAATTATGGGCATGTTTGTGTTAACACCTGTGAAAAGAAAAAGCACACATTGTTTCATCAACAGAAAGATGGTTTTGTGTGATTTTGGTCACTGGGGTGATCTGCAGCCTGGGAACTGTCCCCATTTTCAGTCCTCAAAGCCATTTTGGTGCCACTTTTCAAGCAGGGACAGAGCAGAACCAGGAAAGGTACAAATGTAACAGCCTGCACAGACAAGAACTAAATACACTTTTTCTCCAGACAGTTATGGAGAGACAGGATAAAATCCAGTGATGGCCTCTGGGACTTCACTGTCACAGCAGAGGTGAGTACAAAATGGGTTTTTACATAAACAGCCAAGAGCAGACTGGGTGTGACTGACTCCAAGCAGACTGAAACCTTCACCAATCCTTCCTCAACATTTCAGGGACACCAAAATCTGCAGATTAAACCCAAGGAAAACCAGGGGGAAAAAGCGCCAGGATGATCCCTTTACTTCAATCTTCCCAAGCAACAACTCAGTGAAGGTTTAGGAGAATGCACTAAGGAATTATCCACATGAATTTCAACTCTTGGATTTTTCCTGGGCGTGAAGAGATGGGGAGGGACAGATATCCTTCACCAAGGAATTATCCACATGGATTTCAACTCTTGGATTTTTCCTGGGCATGAGAGATGGGGAGGGGCAGATATCCTTCACCAAGGAATTATCCACATGGATTTCAACTCTTGGATTTTTCCTGGGCATGAAGAGATGGGGGGAGACAGATATCCTTCACCTGATCCAATCCAGCAGATTCTTCTGCATGTAATTTATAAAAATTACTTTCAATGGGTGAGGAAAGGTGAGAAGAGCTCCCAGAGCAGTGCTGAGCTCCAAAGAGCCCCCACTTACCTCTCCACTTGGCCACCAGCTGAGGATCTGAAATGCTGAACACTGGCCGGCTCCTGGAGAGGATCCCTTTGCCAAAATAGCCCTGCAAAGGACAGAAAACCCCAAACCATCTCATGGCACACAAATTAACCTCTTCCCACTTATAAAATGTGCAACAGTGACACCAGCTGGAACAAACAGCACAACTCTTGCAGCATTTCAGCCCTGCCTAAAGCTTGTTTAGCTGCTGGTTCAGGATGAAACATCTGATTTAAACAAGTGTTCAAATCCCATTTAGCCTGGAGAGTGTTGGGTCTTTTCCCTGAACTCGAAATATCTAAAACCTCCCAGCACATGTTTGAAAACAACACCTGAAACCAAGGAGATACCACTGCATTAGAATGGTACTCAGACACAAAAAACTGAACACAGCTTGTTTTACACAGGAATAAATCACTCTGAAGTTAAAAGAATTATACAAGCACTTACAAAACATTAATATTTCAACCCCCTGAGCTTTAAAAACAAGAAAATGCTTTGAAAAGTTGCATGAAATGTTGAAAGCAGACATAAACATGAAGGCTTTGCAGCTGTTTCTTAGCTCACAATGTCACTTCATTCCAACATTTATTTGCTTGGATAAGAAAGACTTTTCACATTTGATACAGAATATATTTTTTTGGTGCTGATTTCAGGAGAGAAGGGAAATATGGAGAATCACGGGAGGCTGAAGGAGCAGGAAAGAGAAAGGCAGCAGATTTGAACCAGTATTGTGCTTTACCTGCATTTAAAACACTACAAATATTGTGCAAACAGGGTGCAGCACCTTGTTGTAGAGCTGTTCAATATCCTCGGGGTTCCTCACAATCACATTGTTGTTAATGATCTCAGCCTGGCAGAGTCTGAAATCCTTCCCCCCCACATCCACAGGAAAGGGAGCCTTGTAGGACTCGAAAACTCTTCTTTTCCTTTTTGGGGGGTGGAAAACAGCTTCTGCCATGTCTTAATTGATCCTCCTAAGAAGTGGAAAGAAAGATTTAACAGCCGGGAATTAAGGTTCACCCATTTTTTTGTATTTCAGCAAGACCCCTCCTACAGCAGCACATTCTCAGTGGATGCTGCAGGGTAACACAGGTTTAATTCTGCAACTCTGTCACCAAACAAACAGGCAGGGATGTGCTGGAGATCTCCGATCTGCCTCTGGGGCATCCCCTGCACAGCAGACAGGGCTGCTTCCTCAACCCAGAGTTCATGAAGGAAACTCCAGCAATAAAGGAGTAAAATACAACCAGGAACAAAGCAGAGTAATGAGCCCACAAGCAGAAACCATATAAGCACTTAAATATGAACCGATCTGAGCAGCCGCGTTGGGGCAGCGCTCCCAGAGCAGGGTGGCACTGCGGGGCTGGGTGTGCAGGACCGGGGCTGACCGGGCGATCCCGGGGCTCCCTTGAGCTCCGACACCCTGGGGCTCTGGAACTGCAGGAGAGCCGCGGCCTGACACCGGGATCCGCTGCGCCGAGGGACGGCAGGCAGCGATCTCCTCAGGGCTGTCCCGGGATCCCCTCAGGGCTGCCCCGGATCCCTCAGGGCTGCCCCGGGATCCCCTCAGGGCTGTCCCGGGATCGCCTCAGGGCTGCCCCGGATC
>NW_005054626.1:242382-254970 GCF_000277835.1 Geospiza fortis
GCGTGACCAGAGTAGAGAAGCTTTTGGAGTGAGCGATGAGCTCCTCGAGCAGCGGCAGGAGGCACACGCGGAGATGGGGAATTAGCACTGAGAGGACGCAGGGACGATGTTCTGCTCGTTTGGCTCCGGGACAAAGGCCGTGGCCCGGTGCCACCCGGGACAAGGCACCGCTGTCCCGCCGGGTGAGGCTGATCCGCAGCTCAGAGCCAGCTCGGCAGGACGGGCTTGTGCAGCTATAAAATAAAAGCACCTGAATAAAATACAAAGCGTTTTCACGATTTAGGACCTGGTGTTTCTTTTTCTACAGCTTGAGCCCTTCTTGTCCAACCCATGGTCACACCTTCACCTGCTCCTGTTTGAGGTTACCCTGCGAGGTGCCACTGTCACACAAAGAGGAGCGAGACAATTTGGCTGCAGACTCTCAGCAGAGAATTCTGATTGCCAGCAGAGATCAGGGAATTCCCTGGTGAAAAGCTGTAATAATACATCCTTCTTAGGAGGTATTTTATCTCATTCCTGGTTTTTATGGTGAGCCAAAGGGCAGGCAATAGTGATTACAAGGCCAGACAGGAATTATTGCACAAAACATGGGAACATTCAGCTTGTGTTCTTACAGTCATTGCCTACAGAGGTGTGCTCGATGCACCAGCTCAGGACTTTTTGATGTTGATTTGCATAAAAAGTGTTGAAGACAAACCTCAGAGGGGCCTGATGTGTTCCTGTCACCAAAGTACAGAGATGCTCTGGTAACTTCAGGTTCATTCTCAGAGCTCTGCCATTGAAATATCCAAATTAAAATATTCCAGGCAACAAAATGAAAGTGACCCAGCATCAAAGATGTCACTCTGATTCAAAATTCCTTCTGAATTGGTCAAACCAAGTCTCACTTGAATGAAAGCAGGATTATCTCTGCTATATCTGGGTTTTCTCTTTGTGCAGACACATTTACTATGAGATGTTCCCTGCAGGGAGAAGCAGACAAAACACGAGGAGCTACAGGCCACTCTCATTTCATTATCAGCGTGCAGCCTTGGACAGAACCCACGGCCAGCCCCTCAATTAGCTCACTCACACTCCTGTTTCTTCAACCCATTATCTGCTCCCGTTCCTGATAAGCCCAGACCAAGCTGCAGCCAGGACTTGCTGTCTGAAGGACAAGCTTCGGATGAGTCACACCTCATTTCTTTTATCTATCAATTTCTTCTATCAACAATTGTGCAGACACTCTCAGCAGTGTCTGCATGTCCCCGCTGCTGCTGAGGCAGCTCGGAGCAGGCAGCAGCAGTGACAGGCTCTGAGCTGCAGCCCTCGGGGTCACCAGGGAGTCAGGGATGTCACACTGCTGTCAGGAGCCACGGGGAGAGGCACAATGTAAGAATCCGTGTCTCAACACAACAGCACAAGGCTGAAATCACCCAGCCTAGAAATTGTACAGAAATTAAGGTGTCCAGGGCATCTACACTGGAGCACGGATACTTGCATGGGTGTAGCTAGCAAAAACTAACAGTAAAGTTAGGACTCAGTCTTTTGTCCTTGGGTGAGTGTGGCAGCCATCTTGACATCTTCAGTGTCATGCTTTTTATAAGCTAAAGAATGTAAAATTTGGTGGGTGATTGGTTGATGAGTTATGATCATGGTTTGTATTTTTGTTTGGTTTTTTTTGGGGGGGGTTAGTTCTGGGGTTAATTCTATGTTTGTTTTGGGGTGGCTGTGGAGTGATGATGACAGTTGGTTATTGTTTTTGGCACTAGGATGTATAAAGGAAGGTTAATTGAAAGTGTATTGATTGTCACAGACATCTTTTATGAAAAATCCTTTCCTTAGGATTTTTCCTCCTGAGAAGCTGAGAGGCCTCAAGAACAAGATATAAACAATGATTATCTGCTGCTGTGGAATGCAACAGGTAGATCTTTAATTAGCCCATCTTAGATGTTTGGAATTAATGGCCGATCACAGCCCAGCTGGCTCGGACAGAGAGCCGAGCCACAAACCTTTGTTATCATTCTTTGCTATTCTATTCTTAGCTAGCTTTCTGATGAAACCTTTTCTTCTATTCTTTTAGTATCGTTTTAATGTAATATATATCATAAAATAAGAAATCAAGCCTTCTGAAACATGGAGTCAGATCCTCGTCTCTTCCCTCATCCAAGAACCCCTGTGAACACGGTCACAATTGATGATAAATGATTTGGATAATGTAGGGATATATGGTTTAATTATTTAATTAAAAAAAAAAGTCAAGATAAAAAAAAATGAATGTGTAAAATGGGATTTAAGTATTAGTTCCTAGAAAATATGCTAACAGACCTGCATTGTCCTGCAGACCACTGGGATATGGGAGGAGCAAAACAATGTTGTACCTGTGGGTGAGGATTGTGTCCATCACCGGGGCTTTTCACAGCAGGCTGAACAAGCACTCAGGAGCAGTACAAATAAAGCTGATCCTGCCTCCAGACACGGGGCTGCGCTAAAAGCCCTGCAGATCGCTTTGCCGGCAGTTTCCAGGTGGATTTTCGCTGCCCGGAGCGCTCCGGCCGTGCCCGGGTGCGGCAGAGCCCCCTGTGCCCTGCAGGGCTCAGCTCCTGCCCAGCCATCCCCGCCCTGCCCCTCCCTGCGCTGGGAATGGCGCCGGGAACAGGGAATTCCCTGCTGGCCCGGCTGCTTCAGTGCTCTAAACCGCAGCATCCAGTTGCTCACTGTTTCACAGAATCACAGAATCACAGAATGATGGTGTTGGAAGAGACCTCTAAGATCATCGAGTCCAACCCATGCCCTAACACCTCAGCTACAGCACCAAGTGCCATGGCCAGTCTTTTCTTAAACACATCCAGAGATGGTGATTCTGCCCCCTCCCTGGGAAGAGCATTCCAGTACTTTATTATTCTGTCTTTGAAAATTTTCTTCCCAATATCCAACCTGTACCTTCCCTGACGTAGCTTGAGGCTGCATCCCCTTGTTCTGTCAGAGACCAGCTCCACTTGTCTGCAACCTCCCTTCAGGAAGCTGTAGAGAGCAATAAGGTCACCTCTGAGCCTCCTTTTCTCCAGGCTGAACACCCCCAGTTCCTTCAAATATTCCTCACAGGGTTTGTGTTCCCAGCCCCTCTCCAGCCATGTTGCCTCCTCTGGATGTGCTCAACATCCTCCCCAAACCGAGGGCCCAGAACTGCACACACTATTTCTTGATACTGGGCTGATTTATTGCATTATTAAATTAAGGTCCAAGGCAATGTCAGCTTCCTGCCAAGGCTGATAGGACTCTTCCCTAATCACCGTGGCTGTAACCCTTCAACCCTGGCACAGTTGCCTTTGCTGCCTGACTCTCAATGCCCCATTGTCTGCACTGCCAGCCCCAGAAATTCAGCTATAAATCCCAGAAATATGGATATAAATATGGATGTGTTATGGCATCCATGTCAGATCCACATCTCTAAACTCCTGTGTCTTTCCAGGGGGAGGATGCTCCTGCTCTGTGCTGTCCCAGGATTTCTCAGGCCCTGGTGGAGGGACAGAGCTGAAAACCAGTTCCAGTGGCAGGACACGATGTCCCTGCCAGGCTCATTGAACTCCTCCTGTGACCACACACGTGGTGATTTCCTCTAAAATCTGCACAACATTTGCAACGCTGTGCTCTCAGCCTGCCTGTGGTTTGTGTCCTTCCACAGGCACTGTTTCATTGCGAAGCCCATCTGGAATCATTTGGAAGAAATATTCCCCTTATAAAATAGGAGCTCATTTTGTATTATATGAACTAATATTTAACAGCTAATATTAATGAGTGGCTGTGCTGTGAAGTTTCTGCCCCAGTAAAATGGAGTTGCCATGTGCAGGAAGGTACAGGGGGGTTTTGTTATCCAAAGTGGTTTTTTGAGTGTTTGGGGTTTTAGAGGCAGTTGGGAGTTAATTCTCAGCCCTACCTCAGCCAAAACATACAGGCCAGGTACTCCTTAAATACATATTTTACATGCTTAGGCTTATTAAAAGAAACAGAAATGTCAGCCTGTAAAACTATTTGCCCATGTAGAAAGCCACTCATAAAATCATAAAAGAATGATCTGTTCTTACAGTGTCTTAAGGTAATTTTGGAATCCGTGCCAAGAAATAAAATAGTTTTGCATGGACTCCCATGAAATTCAAGTCATGATTTGTCATTGTAATAATTTCTGTCTGGCTTTGACAGAATGTTCCTGTAACATTTTGTTATCCCATCTGTGTTGTAATCCACAAAGCCCCCATGATGACACTCTCCTTTCTGGATTTTCTTTCTCACAAGGTGATGCAGACAGCAGTGGGAGGATGGGCTGTAGCTATTTACATTAGCCAGCTCCAGTTTCCCCAGACTGACAGAAATTCCCATGGAAATTCTGGTTACATTAACTTTGACAGAGATATGGGACTGTTTTTGGAAACTTAAAAAAAAAAACAAACCAACAACTAGGGAATACTTTTCATTTTTATTAACATGCAGCATCTTAATTTTGTTTATTAAAGAAATAAATCAAGGTTAGTTTCTGCTTAGCTTCAGATGGTTTTCACAGGACACAAAAAAAGAGAAGTCAAATTCTGGCCAAGCATCAACCCAGTGAGGAATCCCATAATAGCAGCAGTCCCGAGGAGGATGGCAGTGAAGGGAGCAGCATGAGAAAAGAGGATTTTAGAGATGAGAATGGCATGGGTGTGTTTGCTTCAGACATGGACAGTGATTGTGTGTTCTTGGAGATTAAACACTTGGATGTGGAATTCTTGCAGGATCCATCCCATCCATCCGATCATCGCATCCCATCCCATGATCCCATCCCATGCCATTATCCCGTCCCATCCCATGGATCCCATGGATCCCATCCTATCCCATTATCCCATCCCATCCCATCCCATGGATCCCATGGACCCCATGGATCCCATCCTATCCCATTATCCCATCCCCTTATCCCATCCCATCCCATCCCATCCCATCCCATCCCACCCCATCCCATCCCATCCCATCCCATCCCATCCCATCCCATCCCATCCCATCCCATCTCTCTGAGGGCATCCCAGTCACTCCCTGCCCTCAATTTTTGTTCCAGATGTGTTAGAAAATGATGTGAACATTAATTGAAAAGGATGTGAACATTAATTGAAAATGATGTGAACATTAATTAACTGAAATGTTGTGAACATTCATTTTCTCTGCCCCAGCCCCCCAAAGCCCCTGCTTCCCTTCTCCTCCTGGAAACAAAAGCAAAAGCTCTGAGCTGGCCACTCCAGGGGGAATTAAGGGCACTTAAACCCCCTGATTTTCACCCAGCCCTGGAGCTCCAGTGCCAGATTTATTTACCTTTAGCTGCAGAACCATTTGTTTCTGCATGGCTCATTAGTTTTTCTGCTCCATCAGTCCCTGGGTGAGCTGCTCAATGAGGCAAAGCTTCTCTTTGGCCAAATCCTGACTCCCTCACCTTCATCTCGTGTGGCTCAGCACCAAGCTGGGCACAAAAACCTCCAGGTTCCAGCAAGATGAGCAGCAAAAGTTCATTTTTTTGGGTGTGTATCCAGTTGGGAAGGGCACAGTAAGAGTTGGGAGTCTCCACTAGGTGTCCATGTTTCAGCAATTTTCATTTAGGGCTCCACTCAGCCCGTGCAGAATGCACAGCAACTGTTCTGCTCCACTGCCAGATGGAAATGGGAGATAGATTTTATATCAGTCAAGGGTGCACCTGGGCCTGCACCTAAAAAGGCACAAAACCCTCAAAAACCACCTTGAAATTGCACATCTCAGACACTCAAACCAGTCCTGTAAGGGCTGGCAGAATTTTCACATATTGATCATTGCCTCTCTTGCTTCTTCTGAGGTTTTCAAATTATTACATGCTTTGTATTAACTTGTAGGAACAAACAGGAAAAGCTTTCCAGATTTTTAGTGGGTTTTAAAAGTCTTTTTTTATTTGACTTCCACTTTTTCTCTGCACAGCCTTTTTTATGCATTCAGGTGAGCAGAGAGCCCTAAAGCAGTGACTCAGAATTTTAGAAACATCTGCTTAATTGTCAAATAACTGCTTTGCTCATTACATTTCTCTTCAAATATTGATGCCTAATATTTACCTACTTTTCCTGGCTGTCTAATGGATGCTGGAAGGCAGAGTGTTGTGCACTCAGTGAGCCCAGGGACTTTTTCATGCTCCCAATTTCAAACAAACTGTAGGCAGCAGCCTTTAGTGCTCATTTATTGAAGGTGTTTTTCACTGCTCGTTTTTGTCATTTGCAACCCCATTCATTCATAAGAGGCCACAGAGCAGGGATTTCATTCAGCTACCAGGGAATTCCAAGGAGCTGAAAAGAAGGATTTATTTAAGATTACTGGATTCTCTTCTAGGAATAACCCAGCAGATTTTCAGATTTTCTTCCTTTTTTTTTTTCTTTCATGTTTTTATTTTTCCTTTTTTTTATTTCTTTCCTTTTTTACTTTCTTTTATCTTCTTTTTCTTTTTCTTTTTCTTTTTCTTTTTCTTTTTCTTCTTCTTTTCCTTCTTCTTTTTCTTCTTCTTCTTCTTCTTCTTCTTTTTCCTTTCCTTTCCTTTTTCTTTTTTCTTTTTCCTTTGCTGTTTTTCTTCTGGTTTCCCAGGCATTTTCAGTTTGTTAAATGTAAGGGATAGAATATTTCATATTTTAGAATTTTAGGGAATGCTATGTGCCAGAGCATTTTGAGGCAGCTTCCAGGACCACATGCAAACGAGGCTCTGGTGATTTATAATTCCCACAGCTGTGAGTGCAACATCTAAAACTGAGTTTGACTCCAAAACTTTTACCTCATTTACAATGCTAAGGAAGAAGAATAGCTTCTTTTATTATAGAATGAAACCAAAATCTCGTGTTGCTCCATGTGATTTGGACTGTGCCTGATCCAGGAATGTGCTTTAAGATTTCTCTGCCCAGGAACAATCCTGTGGAGTTCAGATTTTACCTGAAATATGTCTCAGAGCTCGTCCCAAATGCTCTCTAGGTTCATTTGTCACAGCTGACAGAAGGACAAAATAACAAACAAATCAAGGAAAACCCCCAAATCATCACATTCTAAGAACTTAAATAAATAAACCAACTTCTTGCCAAAGGTATATATGTTTTTAAATACAAAAAACCCACCCAGAACATCCTCTTATGGAATCTATCCCAATCTGGAATATTTACTTTCCGTTTGTTTAATAACAGGAAAAGGCTTGTTGCTTCTTTTGTTGAGTTTCACGTGTCAGCATCTTAATATTCCTCTGGTATTCCTGAAACTTTTACCAGGAAGAAAACAGTGCCATGGCCTATAGTAGGAAATGTTCTGTTTGTTTGAAATGCCTTTATGAGCACACAAAGGCAAACAATTGCTGCCATAAACCCAGGGAGCAGCTCCCGATGCCTTGGCTGTCTCATTTGCACTTCCTTGGCTCTGCCCTTCCTGTGCTCTGCACCTTCTGAATTCCAGGGCAGGTTCAATCCCTTTTTCCCTTAAATCCCTTTTTCCCTTAAATCCCTTTTTCCCTTAAATCCCTTTTTCCATTTCCCCATCACCTGCTGTTCTTGGTGTGGGAATGTTGGGTTGAAGGTTTATCACCCGTCTGCTGCTGGATCCACATTTGGTGATCCCTGTGGGCCCTTTCCAGCTCAGAATATTCTGACAATATTCTGAATATTGTCACAAATCTGGAAGTGAAGGGCTGATTTTTAATTACATTATTCTGAGACTGGAAGAAATAATGACAGAGCTTTCAAAGCTCTTCAGAGCTTCTCACAGAAGTGTTTGGACTTATTTTGGCCCGGCCTGTTTTATTGCGGCAAATGCAGTAACTGTGGCAAAATTGGGCCTAATCATGTCAAAAAAGTCAGTTTTATTTCTGTAGGACAGACCTATAAACTGAATAAAGCAGGCCAGTTCTCTTCACACAGCTCTGTGTGCTGTGGGGCTGTTTAAACAATGACTAAACCACAAACAGCCACTGACTGGATTCCCCAGGAGCACAACTGTGGGCACAGGAGTGCCTCAAACCCAGGCTCCAGGTTCAAAAATTTAAAAAAAAGTAAATAACTCATAAAAGGAAGTGCAAACAGCAGGGAAATCTCGTTTTCATCTATCAAGCTGTGTAAAGGACAGGCAGGCTGGAAAGAATGGGCAGTTCTCTGGGGCTTTTTGTGGGTTTTGGGAGCATCTCACATCCCTGGGGGTGAGTTGGGGAGGATTTTAAAAGATTAAAAAACCCACTAAAAATCTGGAAAAGTTTTTCTATTTGTTCCTACACGTCAATACAAAACACGTAATAATTT
The DNA here is from genome assembly GCF_000277835.1 of Geospiza fortis. Taxonomy (NCBI): domain Eukaryota; kingdom Metazoa; phylum Chordata; class Aves; order Passeriformes; family Thraupidae; genus Geospiza; species Geospiza fortis. Next base: position 250,662 of record NW_005054626.1, read on the forward strand.
GAAAACCATTAGAAAAAGCAAGAGAGGCAATAATCAATATCTGAAAAGTCTGCCAGCCTTTACAGGACTGGTTTGGGTGTCTGAGATGTGCAATTTCAAGGTGGTTTTTGAGGGTTTTGTGCCTTTTTAGGTGCAGAGCCAGGTAATCTCCACCTGGTGCTGCTGCACCTTCCCTGAGCCACACAGCAAATTTCTGGCACAGCAAAATCAGAGGTGAGGAACAGGCTCAGAGAGCCAGGCTTTGCTCTTGCCTTCCCCTTCTGTGGGCCAGGGGCTGTTCCAAACCCAGCAGAGCAAACCCTTGGTGCTGCTGGAGCCCCCAGTGCTGCTGCCATGCAGGCTTTGGGGCAGGGCTTGGCATTTTCACAGGAACTCCCTGGAAAGTCTCACGGGCCCCGAATCAGCAGGAGTTTTGTAAAGTTCCTATTACAGATCTATGGAATTTATACCAAAGGTGTTGAAATCCCTGAGGCTGCTGCTGACTCACTTCCCCAGGGAGGGCTGCTGAGCTCAGAGATGCCCCCGTGGCAGCACAGGGCACAACATCCTGAACTCTCAACTCTGCCTCATCCCCAAATTCTTTCTCAACGTGTCCTGCTGCCCTGCAAGCCCCAGGCTGTCTGAAATGCCACTTTCTTTTATCATCTGCTCTGACTCAGATGCTGAGCTGGAGTGGTATTTACAAAATATCTGTATGGGCCTGGATTTATCTTGCCAAGAAAAGTTAAATGGTTACAGATTAAAAAGATTTTATAAGCACGACATGCCACAGTAAACATTACTAAAAGTTGTTCTGAAACTATTTCTGTCTTTTGTTGGGAAAAGAAATGATTATTGAAGCTTGAAGGGGAAGACTGCTTTGTAAAAGGAAGGAGAATTAAGCATAGTGAGGTTTTAAAGGAACTCTGGTTTGCTGATTAAGTGCTTTTTCCAGAAATGCAACTAATGTTTCCTTCTTTTTTAATTCTTAAATCAGACCCAAGTGCCAGCAAATGCCTTTTTTACTGTGTCTGGAGGTTTATTTTTAGTCCCAAGAAGGGGATAGACAGCAGGCTGGAAATCAGGACATGTGCAGGCCAAATAAACTTCCCCACACTTGAACTCTGGCTGTCAGCTCATCCATCTCCCGTGGCTCAGCTCCTTTCTGTCACAAAAGGCTCTGCAGTCCCATCTGCAGCTCCTCAGATCTGCTCCCATCTTGCTGAAAGCATCTCCCACTTCTGCAGCTCCAGGATTTTAATTGTGTGGTGTGAGACTCAGAGTGAGCAGGAATTTCATTTTCCTGCCTGGTAGAGGTCAGACAGCAGAACTGCCTGGCACAGGGTGTTATGTATTTATTTATTTATTTGTTTGTTTGTTTATTTATTTATTCCATGTGGAAGTGGAGTCTGACAGCAGAACTGCCTGGCACAGGGTGTTATTTATTTATTTATTTTATTTTATTTTATTTATTTATTTATTTAGTCCCTGTGGAAGTGGAGTCTGACAGCAGAACTGCCTGGCACAGGGTGTTATTTAATCAATCAAGTAATTAATTAATTAATTAATTTATTTATTTATTTATTCCCTGTGGAAGTGTAGGGAGGGTGGGCACAGTCCCCAATCTGCCCTTTCAGAACTGCAATATCAGAGGCTATGTGACACAGGAGACAGCTCACAAGTCTGTCACCAAAAGTTTTACCTCCACCAATGACAGCCTGGGAAGCAGGTGGGAAATACAGATTTTTTTTTAGGCTCTTCGTGCAGTTTTTCTGAGCAGGCTGTTTTCCCCTTATTTTAAAAGGAGAGATCCAGGGGATGCAGCTTTTCCCTGCATGGTTTTCCTCTCCTGGGGAGGGTTTGCGTGCCCAGCTCCAGCCTCTGCTTTCCCCTCCTGTCCCCATCCACTCGAATCAACACTGTGAGCAGGGCTGGGTGGTCAGCCTGGAGTGTTTGTCACACCATCAGGGGACAGAACATCCTCTCTGCTGGCACCTGGCTCTCAGCAGGGCTGGAACTCTCCCCAGCCCCCCTGAGATCCACCCTGGAGCTGCTTGGTTCAGCTGAAGTGCGGCTCCCCTCAGAAATGAGACAGCTCTCAGTGCTGCTGCCTCAGGACAGCTCTGGCCTCTGCTCATCTCTGCTCAAAAGTAGATTTTTGTCTATTTTTTTGCTCATAGTGTAGAGTTAACACAACTGCTGGTTTCAGCTCACCCCCTGTGCCTGCAGACAGAGCTGCTGGCTGAGTTTGAGCCACCCACACCTGCACAAAGTCCCTGTGGCAGGTGGGTGATCAGGCTTTGCTGACATGGGGCACTGCATGGAGGGATCTGAGGGCCAGCCTGACCTCTGGAACCTTTTAATTTTGGGCACACACATGGAACTTGGAAAACTCTGCTCCTGTGCTCCAGAGCCCCAGGTAAACTTGCCAGCCTTTGGCAACCAAAAAGTTTCTGCAATGTCTGTAATCAGTGTAATTTATTACACACATAAATATTTGATTATTGTCCTCTAACACCCATCACGGTGATGTGTCAATCACTATAGAAACCATACAAATATCCTTGGATTCAGGCAAAAAAACTGAGATGTGAGTGCTGGGTCAGTGTAAATTCTTACACCCATAAATATGTGATTATTGTCCTCCAGCACCCATCACAGTGATGTGTCAATCACTATAGGAACCATGCAAAGGAAATATGAACCATACAAAGGAAATATCCTTGTTTTCAGGCAAAAATCTTGGGATGTGAGTGCTGGATCAGTGTAAATTCTTATACACATAAATATGTGATTATTGTTCTCCAGCAATCACTACAGGAACCATACAAAGGAAATTTCCTTGGATTCAGGCAAAAATCTGGGGATGTGAGTGCTGGGTCAGTGTAATTTCTTATACCCATAAATATGTGATTATTGTCCTCCATCACAGTGATGAGCCAATCACTACAGAACCATACAAAGGAAATATGAACCATACAAAGGAAATATCCTTGTTTTCAGGCAAAAATCTGGGAATGTGAGTGCTGGGTCAGTGTAATTTCTCATAAACATAAATATGTGATTATTGTCCTCCATCACCGTGATGTTTTAATCACTATAGAAACCATACAAAGGAAATATCCTTGGATTCAGGCAAAAAAAATGGGATGTGAGTGCTGGGTCAGTGTAAGTTCTTACACACATAAATATGTGATTATTGTTCTCCAGCACCCATCACAGTGATGTGCCAATCACTACAGGAACCATACAGAGGAAATATCCTAGGATTCAGACAAAAATCTTGGGATGTGAGTGCTGGGTCAGTGTAAATTCTTATACACATAAATATGTGATTATTTTCCTCCAGCACCCAGCACAGTGATGTGTCAATCACTACAGGAACCATACAGAGGAAATATCCTTGGATTCAGGCAAAAAAACTGAGATGTGAGTGCTGGGTCAGTGTAAATTCTTACACCCATAAATATGTGATTATTGTCCTCCAGCACCCATCACAGTGATGTGTCAATCACTATAGGAACCATGCAAAGGAAATATGAACCATACAAAGGAAATATCCTTGTTTTCAGGCAAAAATCTAGGGATGTGAGTGCTGGACCCATCTCTGTTACCAGCAGGGTTACCCACTGACAGCCTGATGGCAGAAATGGGAATTTAGGGAAACTCTTGCAAACTCTGACCACAGCTCGTTGCAAGAGTGGAGCAGGATTGCATCAATTCCTGCAACGGGTGCCTGAGCCCCCAGGAGAGCAGGGTCTGATTGAAATATGGCTGTACTCCAGTACTTGGGAGAAATAAACCAGCAACAGCCTCTTGTGCAAGGCCTGTACACTTTCCTCACAGACTTTCACAAAAATGCCACATTTCTGACACCTTTCCAGCGGGCTTTTAGAGGCACCAGGGTCTGGGCAGATGAAAAATCTGAATTGTGGGTCCTGTTGCCCGTTCTGACAGGCACTGGATGAGGAACACCTCAGTTACTCACTCCTCTATTTGCAAAAAGGAATGAAGTCACTCCCATGCCACTGAGTTTGGGATTAACAGAGAACAGTAGTGGTATTTGAGACCTATTATTTATTATAATCCCTTTTAAGACTCCTCTAAAAGCAACTCGTTGCCAAAAATTCATTTCCAAGTGCTTATGTACTCACAGCAACAGTAGCATCTATCTAAATGCAAATTTACTCCTTCAGCCTGTTAAGTATGTAATAATGCACATTTAAAATCTATCATGCACATTTAAAATCTATAGTGCACATTAAAAATCTATAATGAACATTAAAAATCCCCATGAACCTCCCTGCTCCATAAGGAATGCTCTGTTTTC
>NW_005054626.1:255031-263684 GCF_000277835.1 Geospiza fortis
CTTCCCATGGAAATCCAGATTTTTATGGATGGCAAATTGAAGTATCCAAATGTGCCACAAAAAAAAAGCAAAAAAAAAAAAAGTTAGGAATTTTAGGAATTACTAAACTGTCCCAGAGCCCAGGTAGTTCTAACCTGCAGTGTGAGCTTTCCTCCTGCTTCAAAGGAAGGTGTGAAAAATGAATGTCAAATGTTGTATTTCTGCAGAAATTTCTGTCTGCTAGAATGGGAGCTGTGGCTGTGGGAGAAATGAGTGGAATTTGACAAACAGACCTGAAGTGCCTGGGTTTGAGCTCGTTCTCACCCAACAACAGCCAGGTCACAGAACATTTCAGAGGGGAGAATCCTCCCCTGGCTGCCAGCTCTGGATGGATGCCCCAGGAGAAGCTCTCCCCTTCCAGCTGTGCCCACAAACCAGCTGGATCTGGGAATTGTGGTCTCCCTGCAGTGCCAGCTGCTCACTCAGGGGTACAGGAGATCCACCCAGCCCTGGAAGGTGCCTGGCACTCAGCTCAGCTCTGCCTCTTGTTTTTCAGCCAAGGGATTTAGGGCCAGGGAAGATCTGCAGCCCCTCACTGGAATTTGGACTGCTTGGTTTAATCTCACCCCTGGTGCTTCCCCATATCAGGAACTCAAGGCAAACCTCACTGTTTAGTCTCTGCCACGTTGCTGCAATGTGAAATCATGCCAAGGCACAGAAATAACTGAAATGTATGGAGTTTCCTACTTAAAATACAACAACAACATCTGTTTGCACCACAGGATGGCCAAGTCCAGGCTGCTGAAGTGAAGTTCAGGGGTGGCTGTGCAGGATGCTCTGTGAAACACCATTTTGACCATTTTTTCACAGTTAAATTCTAATTATCAGTGAAGAAAGCAGGCAGTGGGTGCCCAGTTATCCCAAGAAAACCAGGAGTCTGCTGGATCTTATCCTTGCCCAGCCAAAACAAAGAGGAGGTGCCAGAGCAGGAGCTCCCTCAGACACAGCCAGGGCTGACCTGGGCAGTGCCAGGGACACACAGGGACAGCAAAATCCTCTGCTGCCATTACCAGGACCTGGAGTAAAGCCAGTCCTCATGGGAGTGTTGGTGCATCAGCTGCTCTCAAAAATCCAAGCAGTCACAGCAAATGAATGCTTTAAAACACAGGAACAACGTTAAAAGCATTAATTCTAGGAGATGTTTTCCCAGACAATGGTCCAGAATGTTCATTTTATGGAACTAGTGCTGCAATGTTTACAAGCAGAAAAGAGGTGAAAGGGATAAAAAGGATTTTTAGCCCACACAGAGCAGTTTTCTACAATAAAATTGCTGGGTCTCTTTAGGTCTGTCCTGATCATTAATATCAATATGTCCTCAAATGAAATTTTCTGATGGTGCTGAAGTGAATTCCTCCCTTCTGCTAAAACTGAGAAAATCACAGAGGACTTTGAAAGCAAACCTGATCTGGATCATCTCCTGCTCTGCCTTTATGAAATGTTTTTGAGCTTCTTTCAAGGCTCCAAAATCTGCCACTGTGTATTTCTTTGACCTGAACATAAATAGAATAATAAATCCTAGGTGAGCTCCTCGCCACAAAGAAAAATTCAGCATTTCTGAAGCTTTCTAGAGTTTGTCCCCTTGCTCCCTGCAGCAGCGTGACACAGGCAGTGCCAGCACAATCCCACCCTTGGGCCCTTTACCCTTCCTGGCTCTGAAACATTGATTTGCTCCTCACATGGCTGCCAGGAGGGAGGGAATAATCTGAGGGCAGAGAAGTGACTGGAGAGAAAAGAGGGAGAGAAATGTCAGGAATTCCATGCAATGGACAAACCCCTGACTCCTCTTTAGGGCCTTCTCCAGCTGGGAGAAACTCCTGTGTAAGAAAGAGGCACCTCAGGAAGATTAGGTGACTTTAATGTTTACCCTAACAACCAGGAGACATTTGCTTTTAAGAACCCAAGAAACAGAACTTCATGGAAAAAAATTAAAAAATTCTCAGATTTATGGTCTTGCAGCATTCCCTGCATTTTTGACCCAAGTTTTTTGTCTTCACTGTGTTCCATTATTTCCAGTTGTGTTTGCAAACCCAGCCCCTCGTGTCCTTCCCCATGGGAACGTCCCCTGACCTCTCAGCAGGGAACATTTGGTCACTGAGCTTCATCCACAGCCTGGGAGAGCTGGGGGTGCCCACCTGGAGAGGAGAAGCTCCAGGGAGAGCTGGGGGTGCTCACCTGGAGAGGAGAAGGCTCCAGGGAGAGCTCAGAGCCTAAAGGGGCTCCAGGAGAGCTGGAGAGGGACTGAGGACAAGGGATGGAGGGACAGGACACAGGGAATGGCTCCCACTGCCAGAGGGCAGGGATGGATGGGAGATAATTGGGAATTCCTGGCTGGGCTGGAATTGCCAGAGCAGCTTCTCTGTGTGGCCTTCAGCAGTGCCCCTGCTCTCACAGGGGTGGCACTGGGTGCTCTCTGGAAACCTCTGGCAATGCCAACCCTCCTGTGAGGCCATGGAGAGGATCTGCTCCTCTCCACCCTCCTGTGAGGCCATGGAGAGGGCCTGCTCCTCCTCTCCACCCTCCTGTGGTGCCATGGAGAGGATCTGCTCCTCTCCACCCTCCTGTGAGGCCATGGAGAGGATCTGCTCCTCTCCACCCTCCTGTGAGGCCATGGAGAGGATCTGCTCCTCACCACCCTCCTGTGGTGCCATGGAGAGGGCCTGCTCTCAGGCCTTACTCCTGGGGAAGCAGAAAACAAAGCTACAACAACAATGAAAAATAACCAAAACAAAACCAAGCAAGGAAAAAAAAAAAGAGTCATTGGGATCATAGGACATAAATAGAGACAGAAATAAAATCCATTATAACTTCTGGCCTTTGAATCATGGTGACCATGATGTAAGCAATGCAGCAGGAAGTTCTTGTTTAATTCAGGGGATATCAATGAGTTCTTCTCCACTGAACAGCACCAAACCCCACTCCTTTTGCTTTCTGTCCAATATTCAGCCTGTTGTTCAGCTATTTTTGTTGTTATTATTTATTTTTGTAGTTATTATTTATTTTTTCCCCTGCTCCTTACAAAAACCCTGATAACTGTTTTCAAAACCTACTTAAAGTCCTTGGCTGCCCCTGGATCCCTGGCAGTGCCCAAGGCCAGGCTGGACATCGGGGCTGGCAGCATGTGGGACAGTGGGAGGTGTCCCTGCCATGGCAGGGGTGGCACTGGGTGGGCTTTGAGGTCCCTTTCAGCCCAAACCTGTGGGAATTCTGTGATTCCCATCACTCTGCAGACCTGGGAAGGCCACCAAGACCATTGTACCACCAGCAGGTCCTCCCAGCCTGGATTTGCCCCAAAGCCCTGCTGTTGACAGAAGCAATGAGATTTTTGTCTGCTCCTGAGGTGAAACTTTCACTGTCTGTTTCAAGCAGCCCTATTGCAAGGCCCTGTTGCATCAATGTGAGGTTTCAAAATAGAGTAAAAACCAACTTGGCTTTAGATTATTTATTTATTTGGGACTAATGTCTAAAAGAGCAGCAACATTCCTGACAGCCAGAGGACTCCAAGCATCTGTCCTTAGCTTCCCAGTGACCCTGGGGAAGCAACCCATAATCCACATATTTGAATTGCCACAGGGCTTTGTGGGCTGTGCAGGGGTGGGAATGTGGGCAGGAATATTTCTGGCTCTGTAATTAATCCTATTTGCTGTACAAGTGTGATTTATGGGGCAGCCTGGGCGCTGGGGGAAGGAAGGAGCTGCTCCATGGACATGGACAGGGCTGGGATTTGGAGGAAGGTGAATCCAGAGCAATTTCTCTGTTTAATAAAGCAGCAGGATTGGAAGTGCTCTCATTAAGTGCAGTCCTGCCAAGAATTATCCCTTGGTTTTCTGTAGCACCAGATTATTCCAAGAGCGTCCCCACAGGTTTTTTTTTTTTTGGCTATGGAGTTCAGAATTCACCAAGAATTTTAATTCAAGACTGAAGCAGAAGTCTCAGTGTCGCAGACATCTTTTATGAAAAATCCTTTCCTTAGGATTTTTTCTCCTGAGAAGCTGAGAGGCCTCAGGAACAAAATGAAACCAATGGTTATCTGCTGCTGTGGAATGCAACAGGTGGATCTGTGATTGGTCTCATGTGGTTGTTTCTAATTAATGGCCAATCACAGCCCAGCTGTCTCGGACTCTCTGTCTGAGACACAAGCTTTTGTTATCATTCTTTCTTATTCTATTCTTAGCTTAGCTAGTCTTCTGATAAAATCCTTTCTTCTATTCTTTTAGTATAGTTTTAATGTAATATATATTATACAATAATAAATCAAACCTTCTGTAACATGGAGTCAGATCCTCCTCTCTTCCCTCATCCTCAGACCCCTGTGGACACGGTCACATCTCAGCTTGCTAAACTGAGGCTCTCAGGTCTGACAGTGGGGGGAGCAGAGGCAGAGGATGCCCTGCTCACCTCTGCTCCTCCCCACAGGAAGGATTTGTCCCCTTTTCCCAAAGAAGCACCAAAAGCAAGGCATGAACCATCCTGCCACAACTTATTTTCCACTTTGGCACAAGCAGATAAAGTATAACCTGCTTGTTATTTCGTGCACAGCCTCTTCTAGAACTTACACATCTTTGAAAACAATATTGCTCAATTTAACGTTTTTCTGTGCGAACCCTTCAGCTTCTCCCATGGTGACTCTTCATTAACAAGGGCTTTGTATCCAATTCCAGACTAAACCAGGCCACTCAAATCAGCCCCCCAGGAGACCCTTGTGCCATCAGTGTCGTGTGACCAGCACAAGTGTCACCTGACAGTGCTGGCACTGCTGCTCCATCACTTCCCTTCTGCCACCCTGTCCCCTGCTGAGTCACCCCTGCGGTGACACGGCCCTGCACCCTCTTGGTCAACAGGTTTCACTTCCAGAAGTGCCTGTAAAAGATTAATTTTGCTCTCCAGGCTCAGTGCTTGGCGTGGGGCAGTTGCAAAAGGCAATTTCCCTCCTCTGCTGAGTCAGGGCACAGCAATTTCTGGGCCTTGGAAGTGCAAGGCAACTGAAATTCTCTGTATTTAAACTGCTGGGTGAAATGGGAAGAGGAGAGATTTGTCACTTGTCCCCTCAGCCAGCATCCTGCCATCCCCACTGATTGCCTCTGAGTTCTGGCTCTGTTCCTGTCACCACTTTGGATGCAAAGCTCTCCTTACCACCTCTGCATACAAACAGCTGCCATTTGCTGAGACAAGGAATTATTCCAATTATTCCATTCCTTCTTCTGTGACAGCTTAAAAACGGCTCTGGAATCATCAGGCCAATCTATAATTATCTCCCATCAGCAGCAGCTCAGCTCTGCTGTTATCTGCAGCTTCTGGTGCACAGAACTTCAGGGTCCCAGTTCAGTGCAAGTGTCTGTGGCTGCCACAGGAGCCTGAGCTGGGAAATGCAGCAGGGGCTGTGCTCATTGCAAAAGGATTTCAGAAATTGCACTGAGTTAAACTACAATGGTTCCAGAGCTTGGAAAATAGGCTGATTCTGGCCTTGCTTCAGGAGGCAGCTGTTATTTCTGCTTCATACAAATGCTACAAAAAATAAAAATTAAAAAGGAAAAATTGCATTAAAAATTCATACAAATGTTCCTTGAAAAAAACCCCATGTATTGGACATGAAGCAAGAGATCTCCCACAGCAGCAAAACTATTGATTATTGCCCAGGGGATGAAATATGGGCACAGCCAAATTTACAGAAAACAGCCTGGTTGTAGCCCTGTTCTTACAGCAAAGAACCAGAAATTTAGTAAGCACTGCTGTCAGTGGGCTCAGCAGGACCAGGAGGGAATGGTTACAAATTCTGGATTAACCTGGGCCCTAAAAGTGGCTTTCCAGGCTGCTTTCTGCAGAGAGGGACTTCTCAGCCAGCCTTGCTGCTGGATCCCACTGTATTTCAGGCAAACAGGCTTCATTCTCCAGGGATTTGATCCATCTCATCTGTATAAAAAGAGGAAGAAACAAATGGGTTAGATATAACCTGAGTAGGATTTATGGAATCTCCTCAAAACTCCTCAGCCATTCTCCTCAAATCCTTGGAGCAATGTGGCAGAAGCAGCTGAAATAATCTGCTGAGCCCACTGATGGCATTTCTTAGCTCTGCTCCTTGGGAAAATACAATAAAAATTCTCCCTATCAAATCCCCCCAGCTCCAGGGTGGTTGTGAGGCAGAGCCAGGCTATTAAATCTCGAGGATTGGGTATCTAGAATGGCTCTGCCAAAGATGTCCCAAAAACCCCAGGAGAGCTCTGTGTCCTGCTGGGGTGGCACATGTGGAATCACATCCAGGAGCAGGCTGAAAAGATTCCCCATAGCTCCTGGGTCCCTTTGGTCACACCATGCTCCCAATAAATCCTTTATTGTGGGGCACCCTGTGCTCTCCTACATCAGAGCACTGATTGCAGAAAATGCCTCAGAGGCCATGGGGATGGCACCAGAAGTTTTGAATGAGTTGTTCTTTCGTTGAATTAGGAAAAATAGCAAATATTTCATGGAGTAAATGCTCCAGTTCTCATCTTCACAAGCAGAGCAGTGACATCCAGCCATAAATTCAGTGGTGCTCAGTGTCTGCAGAGGCTTTTCCTGTCCATAAAACAAAGTGACACTGAGTGCTCAGCCCCCAAAAATTCACAGGCTGAGGAAGCAGAGGAGAAATGCAGGGATCAGAGCAGCTTAGCCCACTGAGGATGTTTAGATGTCAGCAGCTGCTGGAAATGCACAGTCAGGAGGCAGGAGAGGAGCTGCAAGAGCTGCTGGGAGCAGGGATCCCAGCTCCTCTCTGCTCAGCATTTCCCCAGCTGTTTTTGTCCCCATCCTGCTGAGCTTTCAGAGGATGGCAGTAATTCATCCCAGGGTGACTGTGTTTACAGAGCAGCACCTTGGCAGGAGGGGTCCCTGACAGCTGGCACGTCCCCTCTGCTGTCCCCTCTGCTGTCCCCTGTGTGCCAGGGTGGCTTTTCTGCCCTGTGAGCAGCCAGGCAGTGTGACCGTGTTCACAGGGGTCCCAGGATGAGGGAAGAGATCAGGATCTGACTCCATGTTTCAGAAGGCTTGATTTATTATTTTATGATATATATTACATTAAAACGATACTAAAAGAATAGCAGAAAGGATTTCATCAGAAGGCTAGCTAAGAATAGAAAAAGAAAGAATGATAACAAAGGTTTATGGCTCGGGCTCTCTTTCCGAGCCAGCTGGGCTGTGATTGGCCATTAATTACAACCATCCAATATGAGCCAATCACAGATGCACCTGTTGCATTCCACAGCAGCAGATAACCATTGGTTACATTTTGTTCCTGAGGCCTCTCAGCTTCTCAGGAGGAAAAATCCTAAGGAAAGGCTTTTTCATAAAAGATGTCTGTGACAAGGCAGGGCCAGGGCTCCATCCCCCTGCCCTGGCTGCTGTCTGGGGAGGGGACAATGTGCCCAAATCCCCTCTGTGCACACCCAGGAGCTCCCTGGAGCTGCTGCCCTGGTTTGGGCAGAGCCTCTCCAGAACATGGCTCACAACACTCCTGCCACCATCTGAGGATGTTCAGGCAGAACAAATGGCATGTGACCCCAGGCCAATCACAGCTGGGAATTTGGATTAAAAATAAAAGAGGAATGAGAACATTTGTCACAGAATACTCTGTCCTTCAAGGACAGGGAAATTTTCTAGTGGGGAATCAAAACAGCATTTATTTTTATTAAAAGTGCTTCTGTTTCACTCCATTTTTTCTGACCCTAAGAGCAATTCTCCCTTGTGGGTTTTTGGCTTAGTGAAGCAACACAATGTATGTTTTTTCTCAGCCTGGGAAGAGGGAACGTCCTGCCTGTGAGCAGCTGCCTGCACCTTGCACTTCTGAGCAGAGTGAAAAAGGAATTTGGATTTTCTGTGCATGTGGGACAGAGACCCTGCTGCCAAACAGGGCCAGAACAAGGAGGAAAGTTTACATGTTTGCTGTCTGGAATTAAAGTTTGGGAGTGCCCAAGCTGGGTTTGGTAGGGGGATTGTCTCCTTGGGGCTGATTGTCAGGCAGGCAGGGAGGGAAGGCTCCTGTGTGGTACAAGGTGCAGGCAGGGCTCTGGTGCTCACCCTGCTCTCCACAGAGACACTGATGGGTCAGGGGCTGTGTGCCATGTCACACAGGGGTGGGACAGCCCACTGGCAACAAACACCGCACTGAAGGGTGGGTTTGAGTTTTGGGGTTTTGTTTGAGCTTTTTGTTGATTTTCTTTTGTTTTTTGTTGTTTTTCTTTTGGTTTTTTGTTGATTTTCTTTTGGTTTTTTTCATGGTGCCCATTTTCTGCACTGGCTCTCTCAGAACAGGACCAGGAGCTGAGCAAGCACAGATCAGCTCATGGAGCCTGTGCCTCTCACCCTGCTCCAGCAGAGCTTCTGCTCCCCAGTCTGTTGGGAAGGATGAAAGTTTGACAAGAAAGTCTCACAGATATGGATGCTTAGCAGAAAGATTTTTGAATGTAGAGTCTGACAAAGGAATAGAGATGGAAGCAAGTTTTGATAGAGAAGAAAAGAATTGCTGAGCCAGTCTCGCTGGATAACCAAGGAGGCAAAGGGTGTGTTAGTTAGAAGGGGTTTTTATGGCTTAGAGCAAAGGATAAACCCACCCCAAACAAGAAGATGTTTTTACCAAGCAGAAAGA
>NW_005054626.1:263911-265471 GCF_000277835.1 Geospiza fortis
TTGGATACAATAAACTGCATTTTGGATACAATAAACTGCATTTTGGAGAGCACCTGGAGTCCCACATCTCTCATTTTGGCTCTCACACCAGTTAATCAGTCCCCCCCTTTGGGCTGGGCTTTGCTCTGCTCTGGTCACGCATTCCCCATCCTGGGCTCCCCAGGCACAGCAGGGCCAGCATAGCCTGCAGGGCACAAAACTCCCTGGCTGAGAGCTCTGCCCTCCTTATCAGCTGGCAGGGAGAGCTGCTATCAGCGTGGCAGGGGCACCCTGCTCACAGATATTGTCTCTCACAGATATTGTCTCTCACAGATTGTCTCCCCGCTATTTTGTCTCTGTGCCCTGTCCTGCACCATCCAGCCAAGGGATTCTGCTCACTCAGCTCCAGCTCTTGAGGCTTTGCAGAGCTCTGTGAACACAAACTCCCAGAGGAGAAACCCCAGAGCATGCCATGGCAGGGAGAAATATGCTTTAAATACATTCACTGAGGATTATTTAAACACCTCATCAATCAAGTGACAAACAAAAAGCAAGCTCTTATTTATAATCCCTCTCTGCTTCTTTGGGTGTAGTAAGAGGCTAGTGGATGGCAGGAAACTAAAATCATATTTTATTTTTCCACCTGCTTGCCTCTATTACACTGTGGCCAGTGGTGTGTTCGGCTCAGAGCGTTCCAGAACAGAGCCCAGGCAGTGTGGGAGCAGTAATGAAATGACATTTTATTTTCTGGGAGGCTCCCTTCAGCTGTAGGTTATTGCACACATTTTTCAGGCAGCTGATTCCAGGGAAAAGAGCTGTGCTGAAAAAGAGATAAACACTGATTTCCTTGGTTCACTTCAGGAACAGATTTCCAGGAGCACTGAGTCAGGAGAATGATTTCTTTCTTATGGTTCTCTTTTCTTTCTGTTGAAATCAATTATTAAATCAAGGGAAATCTGTGGTGATTATTAGGCTGCAATCCTCAGCCTCTGCTGACCCAGTGCTGTGTGGGTTTTTATTTTCTGTTACTTGAAGACAGAAATGATGTGGGAAAACTCAGTAAAATCCAGGATTTGAAGCAAGGCTGAATGTAACAAGGTGCCCGCTGTTACTGCAGGTGAAATGGAGAATGGAGGTGCTCTCACTCTGAGGGACAGGAGCTCACAGAGGTGTCACAGAACACGTGGGGTGTCAGGGAGGGACTGAGAAAAGCAAGGAGGGGAGCTGGTGAAGGGCCTCAATGTCACATTTAAAATAGAGAATTAGGAACAAAGTGTTAGAAGGGGGTCAGGGATCTGATCCATTCTCCTGCTATCAAGGGAGGACATTTATGCAGGAACTGTTTGTTTCAGTGCTTGGACCTTTGCTAGTGAGACCAGTATGGACATAAATACATATATAAACACATATAAATATATAAACATTCTATTAAATAAAATATGGAAATATATATTAAATAAATGATAGAAATAAGAATAGAAATATAATAATTATAATACATTATAAGTATGAGAATTACTATTAAATATAATTATTTATTAATTATTAAATACATTTATATTATTAAATATCAAAACAAAT
>NW_005054626.1:265951-272557 GCF_000277835.1 Geospiza fortis
TATAATATAATATAATCATTTATAAACAAACATTTCTCTCTTTGAGAGCAATAACACTCCAGCTGCTTCCCAGGGACCAGCAGCAGCTGAAGGTGGGACATCTGCTGCCCAGTTCCACCTGTGAATGGCTCTCTGTATTTCCTGCTAAAGGAGCAATTCCCCCATTTGAATAGTCCCCCCCTTGGGTGCAAATCCTGCCTTGCAGACCCTTCCCCTTCTGCTCCTGGCTGCCCCCAGAGAAGATTTCCAGCTCAGCCCCCCCTGATTTGCAAACTCTGCTGTTCCTTCCAGCCCTGATTGCGTGGTATCCCCATGGCAGCTGCCATTGCCTAAGAGAAACAAACATTAAGAAAGAATTTAATGTATTGTTGCTTGTGCTCTGATAATAAATGCAAGAGCTGGGGACAAGAGGGGAACTGTCACCTGGAACAGGCAGTTCCAGCACCCAGGGCTTTGGGACAGGGCCAGGAACGTGCTCAGTGCAGCCAGAAAGGGCCCCAGGGAAGGCTGGGCCAGGCTTTTGGGAGGGCAGATTTGAACAGTTTTTATTGAATATTATGATGAATATTGCCTTCAGCCTCCACCTGTGCCACGAACTCCCTGTGATCCTCTGTCATGGGAGGGATCCACACTGACAGCTCTGAATCCTGATCTTGCAGCTCTTTTGTTTTCTGAAAATTCTGGAAGCTCTTTTGCCATCTTCCTGTGAGTACAGAGCCAGGGATGGCAAAGATCCCTCACCCAAGGGTCTCCTGCTGGCTGGGACTGAGCAAATCTCAGCTTTTCCAGCAAGGCTTGGTCCAGCTCACAGGAAAAGCCAGCGACAGATGCCTGCAGTGCCACGGAGTCTTTGCAGCACTCAGGCACCCTGAGGCTCAGGAGCAGCCTTGGCAGCCCCATTCCAGCAGAGAGAAGCAAGTACAACCACATCAAGTGCAAGTTTTGGAAATTAGAATAACATTTGGGACTTTTTTCAGCCAGACCCAAAATTTCTTGTGCCTCAGGTTTGTTTCTTTTTTTTTTTTTGCCTAACACAAGGTTATTTTACAAATCTTATGGATGTGAAACTGAGAAGGAAAAGAAAGAGAGAAGAATAAAATAATGGCATGAGCTTTGCTAGGTTCCAGGCATAAATGGTATTATTTAGTTATAGTAGCAGATTTCTTTAAAATGTCATCCATTAAATGAGAGAAAGAAGCTTCTGCACATGACAGGAAAGAGGATTTGGGGTGGCACAAGGCTGTGGAGGCTGGGATTTGTCTCATTTTTATTCAGTCATCTCAACTTTCCATCCAGAGCCTGCAGAAGGAGCAGCACCTCCAGAGAATGAGGCAAACCCCAGCCTGAGCCATCAATCCCTGCAGGAGATCAATGCCAGGCTGAGCTTCCCCCATCCCAGAATGAGTCTCATTGGATGCTTGGCTTTTGGACAGGCTTAAATCAAGGATTAGGAACTCAAGGCATGACACAAATGCACATTCTTGCTTTGTAAATAGTCAAAGAGTTAGAGGAGAGGATCTGGAGGGAGCCTAGAAATTCATTCAGAACCAGATGATGGCAGAAAAAAATAAATCTGGAGTCTCTTTGGTGTAACTTAAACATCCTTTTTTCCTACATAAATGAAGCCCTGCTAATTAGCCAGGACACCTTTCCAGTGACTTGTGCCATCCTTTTTTTCTGCAGTGTTTAGATCACTGATGTCCATTAACTCCTGAAATATCAGAGACAATATTAAGGAGAGAAAAAAAAAAAGACTTCTCTAAAAGGAAAAGAATGTTATGAAAACAAACTGTGGCTTTTTAGGACTTTTTGCAATTTCCTGAGGCTTTTTCTTGAGCTGGGGAACATCAAGTCCTCCCTGTGCAGCAATTCGTGGGAACATGGCTCAGCCCAGGAGAGGCACAGCCAGATTTGGGCCATCCCCGGCCTCCAAAAGGGCTCCAAAAGGAACAGCCTGGATTTTGGGCAGCCCTGGCAGCCAGGGGTTGGAAATGGCAGCAGGAAAGCCCAGGCTGGGTGGGGTAGGGGCTGGTTCCTTGCAGGGTTGGGAGGGTGGGGGGCTTCCCTCAGGAATTCCCGTCCTGGGTGAGACACCAGGGCTGGGCCTTGGGAATTCCCAATTCTCCTTCTCAGCACTGGGGCTGGCAGGGCCCTGAGCCAGCACAGACCAGCCATGGGCAGGGCTGCTGCCACACAGCTGCCAGCCAAGCCGGGCTTTGGCCACCAAGCAGATATTTTGGCCACCAAGCAGATGTTGTGAGCACCAAGCAGAACTTTTGGTCACCCAGCAGAACTTTTGGCCATGAAGCAGAGCTTTTGGCCACCAAGCACAGGTTTTGGCCATCAAGCCAATGTTTTGGCCACCAATCAGATATTTTGGCCACCAAGCAGAGCTTTTGGCCACCAAGCAGAGGCTTTAGCCACCAAGCAGATATTACGGCCACCAAGAAGATGTTTTGGCCACCAAGCACAGGTTTTTGCCACCTAGCAGAGCTTTTGGCTACCAAGAAGAAGCTTTGGCTATCAAGCAGAGGTTTTGGCCACCAGTCAGATATTTTGGTCACCCAGCAGAGCTTTTGGCCACCAAGCACAGGTTTTGGCCACCAAGCAGAGCTTTTGGCCACCAAGCCAATGTTTTGGCCACCAATCAGAGCTTTTGCCACCAGGAATATGTTTTGGCCACCAAGCAGAGCTTTTGGTCACCAATCACATATTTTGGCCACCAAGAAGGTGTTGTGGCCACCAATCAAAGCTTTTAGCCACCAATCAGATATTTTGGCCACTAAACACAGGTTTTGGCCACCCAGCAGAGCTTTTGGCCACCAATGCAGTGTGTTGGCCACCAATCAGATATTTTGGCCCCCAAGCAGAGCTTTTGGCCACCAAGCAGATATTTTGGCCACCAATCAAAGCTTTGGGCCACCAAACAGAGGTTTTGGTCACCCAGCAGAGCTTTTGGCCACCAAGCCAATGTTTTGCCCACCAAGCAGATATTTTGGCCACCAGGCCACCCCTCTTTAGCCCCAGCAGCCCTGGGATGTGCTCCCTGCACCTCTCCTGTCCCTGCCTTTAATCCATGGCTGGCATGGCTGGGGCAGGGCTGCCCTGCACAGGTGAAAATTCACATTTTCACATTCACATTCTGCCCGCTGGGCCTTGCTGTGTGCATTCACTGCTCCCAGCAGCTCAGGGTCAGCCTGGATTGAAAACCAGAATGCTCAGGTCTCTGATGGGATGTGGAATTTCTAGGTGCACTCTGTATTTTGTTGTCATGAAGCAAATGGCACCCAGAAAACCCCTTGTGCACCCCAGCTGGGATGATGTCCCAGTTTGGCAGCAAACTACTCCAAAAAAACTATTCCAAAAGAATTTTAAATCCATTTTCACACCTGCAGTAGTTTCAGCTTTCAGTGCTTCCCCAGCTTGTTCATAGCAATGTTGCATTGCACAGCACATGTACTGCTTCCCCTACACTCACAAGGTCAATTATTCTGTCAAAAAAGGAAATTGAATTAAATTAACGTGGCACAGTTTCAGTCCTGACAAGAAATACTTGTTCTGTTGCTGTTGGCTGGATAGCCTGAGATGGACAGTTAAATAAATCAGTGATTAATCAGCTATCTGAGGCTGGAATAACCTGTGACTGCCTTGGTCCTTTCTTAAGAAAGAAAAAAACGGAAGAAATTTTCCTTCCTGGCTCCTCTGAGGCCTCCCTTCCCCGCGATGCCGAGCTCTCAGAGACAATCCTGGAATGGCTCAGATGGGTTCAGCCATTTCCTCAAAGACTCCGGGGTGAATTTCCCTGCAGCTCCCTCACTGAGTGCATCCAGCCCCGCTGAACACATTTAACCTCTTCCCTTCCTGCTCTCTGCACTCATTGCTAATTTGAATTATTCTCAGCAGCTGGTGGGAGTTAACCTCTCCCTGTGGAGGCTGAAGCAAAGAAACCATTGAACAATTAATCTTTATTCTTCTGTTATTTCCTCGTCTTCCCCTGGCAGTGCTGGGATTTTTTATCTTTGTTTTAAAGCCCAGAATCTTTTCTCCTCTCCTTTAAAGCCTCCTCCAAGCTGTCATTTTCTGCTTTAATGTTGGAACAGCACTGGACATTTCCCACCCTGGGCTTGCACAAACAGGAGGGAAAGGTTTGATTTGAGAGCCAGCGTGGAAAAAGCTGCCCCGCAAAGCTGCAGTGATGTGCCCCAGCCCAGAAACTGGGGCATGGCATTGCTTACAGGGCATATCACCAGAGAGATTAATTTTAATTTACTGAAATTTCATTTACAGAGAGATTCATTTGAATTATTAACAGCTCCAGGGACCTGAGGTGACTTAGGGTACCTGGGTTTAGGCATCCTGGATAACGCTCAGGACATGAGAAAGTAACACTCAAAACCACCAGGAGGGAAGAAAATAAGAGAAAAGAAACCCCCAAAAAACTAAAAAAAACCCAAAACAAAACAAAAACCAACCAACCAACCAACCAAACCCCCCAAAAAAACAAAAAACAAAACCCCAAAACAAACAAACAAAAACAAAAAACCAAACAAAAAAAACCCTCGAACCCCAAAGAGTTGCTCACCTCCAAGTGAACACAGAGCCGAGTTTTAAAGGAAAAATCCTAGTTTAGCTTTATTGTTTGTAAATAAAATTATTTCTAGTGGTGCTTTATATTGGATTTTTCCTTGGGAAAAAAAGGGCATTTCCTGGTGTCCTGGAGAAGATCCTGTTGGAGGGGAGCTGAGGATGGGGTTTGATTTGCAATCTTTGGATGACCTGAGGTGATCCCTTACCTGTTCCAGCCTCCTCCAGCAGTGAAATAAAGAAAATAATAAAGAAAATGGGCCCTGATTGTTGTAAAGCACTTGGGGAAATGTGAGAAATTCCAGGGATGGCCAGGCAGGACAAGGAGCTCCCCTTGGGGAAGGTGCAGCCTGAGATGTTATCTGTGCAAACCACAGCTGAGAGCCAGATTAAAGCTCCCCACAAAACCTGCTGGCTCCTCAATCCACTGAGCAGTTCCTCATTTCAAGCGGTGGCAGCAGCATTAAAACCCAGCTGGGGCAATTCCTGAGGAAATCAGGAGATGGAATCGTGTGACAACACCCTGGTGCCCTGCAGTCCTGGGCTGCAAAATGTGCAAAACGAGCTCCCGAGGGGCTCTGTGTGCCTGAGCAGGGTGGGACGGATGGATTTTCAACAAAACGCTAAAAAGATCTTCCCCTGCACCTTTCCAAGGGAGATTTTCTACAAAAAGCTCTTCCCTTGCACCTATCCAAGGAGATTTTGCACCAAAAGCTCTTCTCTGCACCTGTCCAAGGGAGATTTTTGACAAAAAATCTTTTTCAACTAAAAGTTCTTCCCTGCACTTATCCAAGGGAGATTTAAAAAGAAACTCTTCCCCTGCACCTTTCTAAGGGAGATTTTCCACAAAAACTCTTCCCCTGCACCTGTCCAAGGGAGAATTCAACAAAAGCTCTTCCCCTGCATCTGTCCAAGGAGATTTTCCACAAAAAGTTCTTCTCTGCACCTATCCAAGGGAGATTTTCAACAAAATATCTCTTTCAACAAAAATCTCATCCCTGCACTCATCCAAGGGAGAATTCAACAAAAATCTCTTCCCCTGCACATTTCCAAGGGAGATTTTCCACAAAAAGAAGAAAGCAACAAAAAACTTGAAGAGAGAATTGAACAAAAACTCTTGCCCTGCCCCTATCCAAGGAGATTTACAACAAAGATCTTTCCCTGCACCTATCCAATGGAGATTTTTGACAAAAAATCTTTTTTCACAAAAAACTCTTCCCCTGCACCTTTCTAAGGGAGATTTTCCACAAAAATATCTTCTCCTGCGCCTGTCCAAGGGAGAAGTCAACAAAAGCTCTTCCCCTGCATCTATCCAAGAGAGATTTTCCACAAAAATGTTTTTCAACAAAAATCTCGTCCCTGCACCTGTCCAAGGAGATTTTCCACAAAAAGCTCTTCCCTTGCACCTATCCAAGGGAGATTAAAAAAAAACAACTCTTCCCCTGCACCTTTCTAAGGGAGATTTTCAACAAAAAAATATTTTTCAACAAAAACTTCTTCCCTTGCACCTATCCAAGGAGATTTTCCACAAAAAACTCTTGCCCTGCCCCTGTCCAAGGAGATTTACAACAAAGATCTTTCCCTGCACCTATCCAATGGAGATTGTCCACAAAAATCTCTTCCCTGCCCCTATCCAAGGAGATTTTCAACAAAAAAATCTTTTTTCACAAAAAGCTCTTCCCCTGCACCTTTCTAAGGGAGAATTCAACAAAAGCTCTTCCCCTGCACCTATCCAAGGGAGATTTTCCACAAAAAATGTTTTTCAACAAAAATCTCATCCCTGCACCTATCCAAGGAGACTTTCCACAAAACTGTCTTCCCCTGCACGTTTCTAAGGGAGATTTTTGATAAAAAGCTCTTCCCTTGCACCTATCAAAGGGAGATTTTTGACAAAAAGTCTTATTTAACAAAAAGCTGTTCCCCTGCAGCCATCCAGGGGGATTTTGCTGCCCTGCTGTCAGGCAGGATGCACCCACTGATCTAAGGCTCCCCAGGCACACCAAGGACCTGCCAGCTTGCTGC
>NW_005054626.1:272605-298287 GCF_000277835.1 Geospiza fortis
AGAAACTTTGTCTGATCTGCAGCATGGGACTCGTTTGTTTGGTTGTTGTCATTTTTTACTGAAAAGGGAAAAATAAAATAAAGTAAAATGTGCGCAAGACGTTTCTCCAAAATTCTGGAGGGCACTTTGGAATGTCTTTGAAAAAAAAATGAAAAAAACCCCAAAACCAAGCAACAGAGAGCATGACAGATTGGGTAAGAGCTCCATGGCCTCCTCCTGGAGGCTGATTGGGATGTGCAGGAGAATGTTTGTTGTGTCTCCTGGACACTGCTGTCCCTGCACCGCCTGCTCTGGGAGTTGCACAAGGGTTCCAACCACGGCAGGGCCTGAAATGTGCAGTGCAGCCTGCACAGCCCTGCCCTGCTGCTCCATGTGAGCCCTGCCGCAGCCAGAGCTCGGGAATGGCACACACGGAGAGGCGGGGACAGGGACAGGGACAGGGCCACAGGGACAGGGACAGGGCCACAGGGACAGGGACAGGGCCACAGGGACAGGGACAGGGCCACAGGGACAGGGACAGGGCCACAGGGACAGGGACAGGGCCACAGGGACAGGGACAGGGCCACAGGGACAGGGACAGGGCCACAGGGACAGGGACAGGGCCACAGGGACAGGGACAGGGCCACAGGGACAGGGACAGGGCCACAGGGACAGGGACAGGGCCACAGGGACAGGGACTGGGACTGGGACACAGGGACACAGGGACAGGGCCAGGGCTCCGTCCCTGTCCTGGCGCCTCCCGAGGCTGCTCCTCTGTGCCCTCAGGAGCGCCAGGGCCAGGGAATGGCCTGCAATGAGCAGCACAGGGTGAGCAGTGTTGCAAGGCAGGGGTCTGAGGCCGTAAATCCTGTTGTAAATGTAGGACAGATCATGGCAGGAACAGTGCAAAGGGGAAGGAGGTAAGGGAGTAGAATTCTGGTTTTAGGCTGATGGAGATTTGGAAGTTTATAATGAATTTTCATTGTCAGAAGGAGGTGAGGCTTTGTGTTCCAGAGTGGATGTAGATTGCTATTGGGATGAGGCTGATGGAGAAGGAGGTTTTGTGTTTGTAATTGTGCTGGGGCTGTTCTGGAGGCTGTTGGATAGAAGTGGGAACAGCCCCAGTGCTGGGGCTCAAACCCAGAGCCCGCCTGAGCTCCACCAGGGCTTTTCTTGGTGCAGCCACGGGAGTTTGGAGCCTCCTCTGTGCCCCAGAGCAGGCTGCAGCCTCGCTGTGCTGGGTGGGGTCTCCTGGGCAGGAGGGCTCTCCTGTTCCCCCCTCAGCAGGGAAGGAGCCTGGGAGCTCCCAGCTCCCTCCCTCACACCCAGAGCCCTGCACAAGGCTCTGCCCTGCTGCAGCTGCCCAGGTGCTCCTCCCGAGGTGCCCAGGGTGGCCGGGCAGGCAGGGGCAGCTCCCTGCCCTGGCACCACGGGCTGGGCCAGGAAATCTGCTCTCATTTGTGCCCTCAGCCCCCGGGCTGCAAACCAGAGCTGTGAGCAGGATGGGCACTGACTGCCAGCAAGGGACAGCAGGGGACAGGGGCTGGGGACAATGCCCAGGCTGGCCCTGCCTGGCCCTGGCACAGCTCCTTGTGCAGGGATCTGAGCCAGCCAAGCAGGCAGAAACACCTTGGGGCCACAGCAGCTCCTCTCCCCCTCCTGCTTCAATAGTGCCCACAGCTGAGTGGCAGTGCTCCTGCAAGGGGAGTCTGAACATTCTGAGTGTGCAGAAAGAAATTTCTCAGCCACTGGAATTAAATGAGGTTTGAGCCCAGCCCAGGATCAGTGCAGGATTCACACTGTGCTCATGGTAATCCCTTTCTTTAATGCTGATGAATTCTTCAAATCACTTTGCCTTTACTGTTCTTCAGACATCCCTTCTGTGGTTTTGGGGCAGGTATCCCCAGTGTTCCATTTAGGATCCAATCCTCCTCCCTTTGGGCACCCAAACCCCTCCTCCCCGGGAGCACAAACCCCATTTGTGCATCATCCCATGGAGGCCAATCCTACCAATCCTGGCTCAAAGGCTTCTCCTGGAATCCTCCTCTGACTGAGAGTGGGCAGAACCCAGACCATGGACCCCTGAGTGGTGCCACTTGGAGCACAAATGGGATTTTTCTCCAAACGTGAGCAGCTCCCCCATTCTAGGTTGATCCCACATTTGAGGCTCTGCCCCTGCACTGGGCAGTTTCCAGTGGAACTCTGGGTTAACTCTGTGCCAGCCTTGGTGCTGGTTCAGCACAGCTTTATTGTGTACCAAAGGAAGTGCAGAGCAAACAGGGAAGAGACATTATACATAAAATTCATGACTGGGTGCTTCACAGCCCACTGGTTCCTCCCTCACAACACATCCCTGCCCATGGTGGGGCAGCTGGAGTTAGATGTTGCTGAAGGTCCCTTCCCACCCAACCCAACCCAACCCAACCCAACCCTTCCTGTGACAATATCTGGGTTAAGCTGTATCATTTCCACTACTGACAATTTCTTGTGGTACCACTCATGAGCACCTCACAATCCAAGGAGCAAATGAAAAGCGATGCCTTTGGGAGCCAGCAATAGCTGCCATCAGAAAATCCCCTCTTTGTGACACAGAACTTTCACTGCTGGGTGCTGCCAGTGCCCCCCTCAGCACCCAGTCCTCCAGGTAACCCCTACAAGCCACCTGTGCAACCCTGTTGTGTTCTCAAAATCCATTTCTTGGCAGGGCTTCATCCCTGTCACTTCACCTGGGTGTGATGCCATTGTCCCCAGGGCCATTTGAGCACTGCAGTGACACTTGCAGCAGACTCTGCACCTTGGAATTGCATGGCAAATGCAGAGTCCTTAGTGCAGAGTCCTCCCAGAAAAGAGGGTGAAGAATTCCCAGTTAAATTTGCACCACCTTCATTTATTTTTATTTTTTGTCAATAACAACTGCAAAGTAAAATATGGCCATTAATTAAGTAAGAATTTAGTAAGTTTTATTTTTAATATTCAGAACAAACCTGTCTCTGGTAGTCATTTTTCATTGTCCTTTCCCACAGAACTGCAAGTCCAAGCTTAACAGGAGAACTCAGGGAATTTCATTCCATAAATTGATCTTGGAAAGTCAAAGCACCTTGGAAGTCTGCATTGTTCCCAAAAGGATCTCCCTGAGCACAAGGGCCCAGCTGGAGCTGTGACCATGAACAGCTCTGGATTTGTGTCCCTGCACAAACCTTCAGGGTTCTGCTGGGGGTCAGAGCTCAGGTTTGGGTTCTGTGCCATGGAGGGAAACCCAGCAACCAAAGTCCTCCAGGAGCAGCTGATTCAAGGGGATCTCACTGATCCATCCCTGATATCATCCTGTTACCAATGGAGACCCAAATCCATTTTTTAAGGTCTAGAACCCAAAGCTTGCCCTTGTCACAGGAGCCACCTCCTCCCCTCTGCTGAGATTTTTCATTTATTGCAGCAGGCAGAAGACAGATCTCCCTTGCCAGCAAGCAGATGTTCACCAAGCAGGTTTTACTGACTGATCAATTGCAAAATCCCTCACTGCAATCCTTTAGAAAATCAGATGCCCTCTGTCCTTCCTCCCACTCCAGCTTAGTTGCCAAAACTTACATACAAAATTATTACTGTAATGTTTTATAGTCACTGGGAAAAAAAAAAGTCCATTTGGTCTTACAGAATGATGTGAAATGAATCTGTGGCCTCAAAAGGAAAAGAAAAAGTCTATTAAAAGTAGCTCTTTTTCCTCCCTCCTCCCTCTCCCAGGCCCCTTTTACTCCCCTCCCCCAACAATAAAGGATGTTTTGGAACAGCCTTTTCAGGAAACATTTCCACAGCAAAATGCAGCATCATTTATAATATTTAAAGCTACATTTTTGTTGAGATGGCTTGGCAGGCTTTGCTTGCAAATCTGGCAGGATATGGCCAGCTGAGAGTTAGCACTAACAGGCTGAGGATATGCTGACACAACAGAATGCTTTAATCACCCCTGCAGCAGCAGGACAGGATCCTCTCCTGCACTGCCAGCTCTTCCCAGTGTGAGAACCAATGGTGCTGCGTGCTCCTCCTTCCCTCCCTGCCTCTGGAGACTCCAGCTCTCCCTTCTGTCTCCACTGAGCTGGAAAAGCCTCCTTGGGTAACAGCACAGAACAGAATGAGCAATGGATATTCCTCTTGGCCAACGCTCTGCTGAAAATGCTCCCCATTTCCAGCACAACGAGGGAGCTTAATAATTAAAAAGAAAGCCCTTAACCAGTTTGGGTCCCAATAGAAGGGCTATTTTCACTGGCAGCTAAAGCTCTTTTTTGGCTTTACCCTTTTCTGAAGCAGGGCTGAGAGCCACGTTCAGTTTGCAAAATCCCAACTGGAAACTTGTCCTGTTTGAGAGCTGGGAGCTGATCTCAGCCACTCGCAGAGAGCTCTCAAAGCAAATTAATTTCACATTTCAAAGGAGTCCTGAAGCATTTAACCCCAAAAATCTGAGAGTTGCTGCCTTGACCAATGCTTGCCCAGAGCAAGGCTTGCCCAGAGAATTCCTGCCACAGGATCCAGCTGAGCTACAGACTTGCAATACTTCAATGCTCACCACATTAAGCAATAAAGAGATGCAGTGAAAGAGGCTGTGATTTGAGGAAACCTTTCCTATTTTGGGAGCATATAAATTTAGAGGTGCTGTTTACTGGCTTTGGTGCACTGAAACTTCTTGCAAACACCAAATCCATGGGGCATTTGGCTCTTTAGGAAAAAATAAAGGTAAAATCCTGCACACACACACACACACACACACATCTAACCCTGCTCCACTGCTTCCAAAGTTGTGGAATCATTTCCTCTTTTCTTCCTTTGCTGGGTCAGTCTTTGCCTTCTGAGTGTTTACCTCAGGCCAGTGAAGATGTGCTGCCTAATTTCCTCTGCGTCCCCTGCGTGTCCAAACGAGAATCCAGAAGTTCAGGAATTGTTTTTCCTGCCCCCACCATTTCCAGGGCTGAGAAGAGTGGAGGTACATTCCTTGTCTCCATTGGGTTGGGACTCAGCCCTGTGCAGCTGATTTTTAACCACTGGTTTTCAGACCAGCCACTTGGAATGGGATTTATGATGAGACCTATAATTTTTTTCCAGTGCTTGAATGAGAACCTGAGCTGTCTGACAGGTGTGGGACTGAGCTCCTGATCCAGGAGGGGTTTGCTGGGCTTGCCCCCCCTCAGTTTTATTTTCCTTCTTCTATAAATTTCTAGCTGCACTTTTGTATTGCTTGTGTTTGCAAAGTTGGTGTCACATCCATTTAAGGGATATCATCCCTTATTTAAAAGGAAAAAAGTCCCATTGAAATGCACTCAACCTGGAGACAGAGTTTACAGCTACAAATCAAACATTAAATGCTGATCCCTCAGGGCTTGTCTGTGCCCACAGTGGCTGGACCCGTGGTATGTTAGCTGGGGAAGGGGCTCAGCAGCTCTTGGCAAGCCCATTTCCCATTTCCCATTTCCCATTTCCCATTTCTCATTTTCCCATTTCCCATTTTCCCATTTCCCATTTCCCATTTCTCATTTTCCCATTTCCCAATTTCCCATTTCCCATTTACCCATTTCCCATTTCCCATTTCCCATGTCCCATTTCCCATTTTCCCATTTTCCCATTTTCCCAGTTCTCATTTCCCATTTCCCATTTCCCATTTTCCCAGTTCTCATTTCCCATTTTCCCATGTCCCATTTCCCATTTTCCCATTTCCCATTTCCCATTTCCCATTTCCCATTTCCCATTTTCCCAGTTCTCATTTCCCATTTCCCCATTTCCCATTTCCCATTTCCCATTTTCCCATTTCCCATTTCCCATGTTTTGGAGTGCTGGGGGAAGGTTCTGTCGGGGAGGGCTGAAGGGAGGTGAAACACCTGCACCAGGGGCACGAAAGGGTTTTCCATGCTTTTATGGAAACTGTGACTAAAGTGGTCTGGGCTGCAGCAATGGGGATACTGGAAATGCTTTTTGTCCTCTCAATTTCCATTCCAGGCCCTCACAGCGGCATTTGCTGGAGAAATGGTCACCAATGTTGCCTGAAGAAGGAAATTTTCTCTGTTGAACAGGAAGGAATGCTCCTCCAAGGAACGTTCTGCTGCCTGACAGGGCCAGGGGAAGGGCTG
The DNA here is from genome assembly GCF_000277835.1 of Geospiza fortis. Taxonomy (NCBI): domain Eukaryota; kingdom Metazoa; phylum Chordata; class Aves; order Passeriformes; family Thraupidae; genus Geospiza; species Geospiza fortis. The sequence continues at coordinate 278,695 of NW_005054626.1, forward strand.
GATGTGACAGGGACACCCAATGACTTTCCCTGGGCTCCATTGACCTGCAGGTTTTCCACAGAAAAAGCAGATCAGTGTGAAACCAAGGCAGAATGACAGCCCAGCAGTCTCACAGCCTGTGGGAATGCCCAGGATCCCACACCACCCCTGAGGATTTCACAGAGGACTGAGGGGCAGCACAACACCAGCAAAATGAAGCTCTTCAAAGGCAGGCATGTACCAGCTGACTGCTTCTATTTTTGAGTTGTTAAATGTTTTTAGTAGCACTGAAGATCAAAACCCAAATTGTTCATTTACGGCGTAGCCCATTCTACCCAAAACTCCAGAGAGTCTGAAAGTATTACAACCTACTGCTGAACTCCCATTAGCAAGTTTGTGTTTTTAATAAATAAAGTCCCATAGAAACAGAAAGTATTTACAATTAGATCAAAATTCTGAATATAATTCACAAGAGAAAATGCTATTTTTTGAGAAGATGTTTTCATATCCTCATAACAGTCATTTGTTCTAAATTAGTACATACCAACTGTCCATTAAATGAACATTTTTCCCTTAAGACCTATTCTTGTAGAAAAGTATTTCAGGCAAAACTTCTTAACCATGATGTAACCACTCAGAATCAGAACATGTCAGAGATTAGTAACTCACAGAAAATATTAACACTTTGCATGGCTTGAGGAAAACATGGTGAACAATATCAATATGTGAGAGCAGACAGGGCGTGGGGACAACAACAGATTTTATCAGAGCAGCTGATACAGTTGAAAGAAAAGCTGAGGCTTTTGGGCACTCACAGTGCCTTCATCCTCATAAAGGATAACACCCATTCCTGCAAAACTCTTCTGATTCTGACTCCATCACCACTCTCAAAATGTAGGGATTTTGGACTGAGTGGCTCCGGCACTGTCACTGCTGAATGGACAGTTTCAGAAATATCACCCCTTGCAGGAGTGGGATGAAGCTCTTTGGTTAATGTGCTGCTGTGGGTTACACAGATTTTTTTCACTGCTTTACCAAAGTACTGAACTCAATGTCCCTGTCAGAGCACCTCTGCCACTTATTTTCAAATAATTTGGAATATTACTTCTGTAAGGACATGCCCTAAAATTCCTTTTTGTTTGAAGCTACTTCTGGACTTCCATTTCAAGGGCAGCCAGTGGGAAATGGGATTGTTTAAGACACGCAGGCTCAGAGTCATGGCTGTGGCTGGGTGCTGCTGTGACAGGAGGTCAGAGCAGGAGCTGGGGCCCATCCCAGGGGAGGGGCAGCTCTGGGGATTCTCCCAGCGAGGGAGGGAAGGCAACGCTTCAAATGAACAGTGGGAACCGACTTCATCCAGAGGGAGAACATTCCCTTTGCACTGTGACAGCCATGGGAGCGTGGATGCAACTCCTGCCAGGGCCACGCTTGGCTGGAACCACCTGAGATGTGCAGCAAGGCTGCAGGGCTGAGCATGAGCTGCATGAGCTGCATGGACTGCATGAGCTGCATGAGCTGCAATGAAATGCATGAGCTGCATGAGCTACAATGAACTGCATGAACGGCAATGAGCTGCATGAACTGCATGCATAAGCTGCAATGAGCTGCATGAACTGCAATGAACTACATGAACTGCATAAGCTGCAATGAGCTGCAATGAAATGCATGAGCTGCATGAGCTGCATGGACTGCAGGAGCTGCATGAGCTGCAATGAAATGCATGAGCTGCATGAGCTACAATGAACTGCATGAGCTGCATGAGCTGCAGTGCTCTGTGTGCTCCAGGGCCATCCCTCCTGAGCCACCTGAGATGCCCTCCCTGCAAGGCTGGCAGGATCAGAGCTGCTCTCTGCAGCCTGGCAGTGACTTCATCTCAGTGCAATTCCACCCCTGGGCTCCACACCTGGAGCTGAATGATCCAATTCCCCAAATTTCCTGGTGGGAACAGTGCTCACTGCTGACCTCAGGCCCAGGGGTTACCTGAAATCTGCAGCAGGAAACCTTTCCAGGTGCAGCAGGCATGAGCTGAAGGATTAATTTTAATGTTTACCTCTCTCAGCTCCTTTATTGCATAATTTGCATTGGCTTAAGAGTTTCAAGGCCTGCATTAGGAGCAGAGGCAATTTCTACTCCCTGAAGATCCTGCTCACACCTACATCACCTCTTTGTCCACTTGGGAATCACCACTCCCCTTGTGTCAGTTTAAGGCACATTTTTTGCTACATAAATAAAATATAGACATGGGGAGGAAACCAAGGGTATTGGGCACCTCTCCTTATTTTGCTATATAAGTTACAAATAGTGGCTTTTCCCCCAGTATTCCCTCTCCTGGTCCACCACTGTGGTTCCCCCTGCTTGATGTAGTCAGGGGTCACATTCACAAACTGTCAAAGGTGGGCAGGTGAAATGTGAATCTCTCACTCAGTACCAAGAATATCCCAAAATGACATTGTTAGGAAATTTACCTTCTGTTAAATTTGCTCACTCTGCTGTGCTCTGCTCCCTGTGGAACTCTGAGGTGACAATACAGGGCAGCACATGCAAGAAAACCAACAACCTCAGCAGCAGGAACATCTCCCAGCACCCCTGGATGAGCACCTGGAGCTTGAGTTGAACCCAGGGTGCAGAGTCTCCATCACAGCTTTATCTTTGCACAAGAATTAATCTAAACCTTGCTTTTGCTTAGGAGTTAGTTTGTCACAGCATTGCAATTTTCCATGATATTTTGACTGCTGCTCAATGGCAGTTTATTAAATAACTGGGGAAGGTCTTGGGCCAAGAGGCTTGTACCAACCCATTCCAGCTCAGCCCTGGCTGCTGTGGGGTGGGAATTGGAGTAGCTGCTGCTCCACCTGCCTCACACTTGCATGAGCAGAGGAATCAAAAGGTCTCTGTTTCCTAGGAGTGCTGAGCAGTGCTTATTCCTCCCTTAATGAGCTCTTGAAATGGCATCTGATTTCTCAGTTTGCCCCCAAAGGAGTGGCCTGATCTCTCCTTACACCCCTTTGCAGAGCTCTGCCCGTGTCCAACCTTGTTATGGAAGGCACGAACATTTTCAGACCTGACACTTCTCCCTTTGGCACTGCAGGCTCTCCTGGGAAGTTGCACCAATCTGGGACTGAATTTTACTGCGCTGCTGCCTCAGGAGCACAAAATAGAACGTTAATGGTTCAAACATTTCCCTGGGAATGCTCAAGGAGAAAGGTTTTTATTGAGTTGAAAATTCAAGTGCATGCTTGAGTGAAGCATCGATCATACTTGGACAAGCGATTGTAAGAAATAACGTAGTTAAAAAAAATTAATTCTGAAAATACTGCCAACAATTTCATGATATAGATACTTTTAATATTAAAAGTAAATTGTAAATGTGTCTTTATAAACAATATGCATAAAATAGATCTACTATACTAAGCTCTCTCTTTTTAAATGCTGTTTCACAGTAATCTCTCAGGTACGCCAAGTTTTTCCCTCATAGAAATAGTGCAATCTGAAGAACATACATCATGTCAGGGGATTAACAGCTGCTCTGCTCATTAATACAGGTCCTTGTAGATCTCCTGGAGCAGAGGATGCAGGTTCATGTCCGTCTCGGTTTTCTTGATGACCTGCAGGAGCTGCACGTGCTCCGTGACGATCTGCCTCAGGTCCGTCATTTTCTGCAGCAGCTTTGCAAACAGCTGAGAGGACTCGGGGTGGTTCAGCTTCAGCTGCAGCTCCAGGGCTTGCAAAAGGTTGTCCTGAATGTCTTCAATGGGCTTCACATTTAGCAACCCCGGGCGGTCTGGGGAAAAGAAGGTTGGGAGTTTATCAGCACCGTAACATCCATTTTGGTCATTAATTTCTTACGTGTTTATCAGCAAGTTCAGATGGCATTGCCTGGGAGCTCTCTGGCCATCAGGTATTTTATAAGGTTTCCCTGAGATCTGTTCAAAGAAGTTTTAGGATTTAGATTTAGATTTAGGTTCCAGTTTTAGAATTGGAAATATTTCCCCTAGGTAGTCTGGGGAAAAAAAGTGTTGGGAGTTTATGGAGTTTATCAGCACCATAACATCGATTTTCTGCATTAATTTCTTACGCAATTCTCAGCAAATTCAGATGGCATTTTCTGGGAGCTGTCTGACCATCAGGCACTTTGTAAGGTTTCCCTGAGATCTGCTCAAAGGAGTTTTAGGATTTAGATTTATATTCCAATTTTAGAATTGGAAACATTTCCCCTAGGTGGTTTTGGGAACAAAAGGGTTGGGAGTTTATCAGCACCATAACATCGATTTTCTGCATTAATTTCTTACACAATTCTTAGCAAATTCAGATGGCATTTTCTGGGAGCTCTCTGGCTATCAGGCACTTTGTAAGGTTTCCCTGGGATCTGCTCAAAGGAGTTTTAGGATTTAGATTTATATTCCAATTTTAGAATTGGAAACATTTCCCCTAGGTGGTCTGGGGAAAAAAAGGGTTGGGAGTTTATCAGCACCATAACATCGATTTTCTGAGTTAATTTCTTATGTGATTCTTAGCTTACAAAGGTACTTTGTAAGGGATCTGCTTACAAAGGGTACTTTCCCTGGGATCTGCTCAAAGGAGCTTTAGGACTTAGATATAGATTTAGATTTAGATTACAATTTTAGAATTGGAAACATTTCCTCTAGCTGGTGTGGGGAAAAAAAGAGTTAGGAGCTTATCAGCATCTCAGCATCAGGGCCGTGCATTAATTTCTTACACATTTCTTAGCAAGTGAAGCCTTTACAGATGGCATTTCCTGAGAGCTGTCTGACCATCAGGTAGTTTGTAAGATTTCACTGGGATTTGCTCAGAGAGGTTTTAGAACTAGTTTTATGCTCTAGGACTAGGTTTATAGACACTGACACTTCTCTAGGTTTAATCTACTGCAGTGGATTTTCCACAGTAAACTGGGAGTGTGTGTGGGAAAAAAAGAGTTGGGGGATAAACAATCTGTATCAGGTAATTCACTTCTGGAAAATCAATATGTACTGAGGGATTTGCATGTAGCTGCTGTCACTAAAAAGGTTTCCTGCTAAGGTGGATGTGAACCCATCAAAATTAAAAAACAAAAAAAAAAAAGAAAAAAGGCATAAACTCAACTTCTGCAGTTTATTTGATTCTCCAGCACTGAAAGTTAATGAAATGTTGAATGTCTAAGCAATGAAAGATGCTTGACTTTGTTAAATTCTCACATATGACAGTGACCACCATGAATTTGTTACTGCTAAAATACTTAATACTGGGTAACACATCCCAAATATCATAATAAATCATGAAAAGAGTCAATAATTTAAATAAAATTTGCTGTGTAGCTATGAAATTATTTTCATAGCTTGATCAATAAAGAGCAGTGCCTACTGCAAGCCTTAAATCACTTCCCTGAGGCAATAATTCCATTTCAGCGAGGAGGAGAGGCTGATCTCCATTAAAAACATGAAAAATAAGCTGTTATTTCCTGTGATCTTGGTAACCTTTCTGAGCAGAGAGTTCTCCTAACTCAGCTCGAGTTGTGCTGGCAGAAAGGCTGGGAGAAAACAAAGCTCTTTATAAATACATGGCTTTACCTCATGGGGGAAAAACTGCAGCGTAAACTAAAAGGCAAAGCTGGCAGGAAAACCAGTGAGGGAGCCATGAAAACGAAGGTCACTGACCAGGAAAGGCTACTCAGCTCTCCAGGAGGGGAGGTTTAGGCAGAGTCTTTTCAAAGACAGGAATGAAAGCAATTTTGAGTGTGAACCTGGATATTGGTATGTCAGTGTGCTCATCTTGCAGACATCATTTATTTATCCCATCCAACTGATAACACCACAAAATCTGGTTCAGAAAGTCTGGAGTGAATATAAAAAAGGTTCCTTTTTATGAATTTTGAGCAGTTTTTTAAGGATACCTAAAGAATTTTTGATAGATATTTATTTTTCAGTTACCTGAATGCATTGCATGGGCTGCAGAATCGAGTGGAAGTCTTTCTGAAAATTGCCAAATTTCAGCCTTTCAAAGCTGGTAATGATTTGGGGTTGTGATAGCTTTAAATTCTCCTGGTGTGCTGCAGCTGAACTCTGAGCTGGCTGGGCATGACTCAGTGTGCAGGGACAGAAAAAATCAGAGAGCACAAAGACGTGGCCTCGGTTTCCCCTGAGATCCAGCCCCCTCTGCCCCCTGCTCCTTTGGGGTGGGAAGATTTTGGGGTGTGAGTTTTTCAGGAGCCAATCCCAATTCAAATATTGGGCTTCAGAGTCCAGGAGGAAACTCCACTGGCTCTGGAATTTATCAGAAGCCCCCTGAATTTGGGTGTCTGGGACTGCAGTGGCTAAAATCCTGAAAAACCCCAGGAAAAACCCCAATCTGATGATTTTTTAGTGACCCAGTGGGACCAGAGGCAGAAAAGATGACTCTGACAAAAGCCTAGGAGATCATCAGATGTTATTTTTGTATAAGCCAATTCAAGAGGAAGGAAAATTCCCATTGAAGGCAAGAGAGATTTTTCATGAATGAGAACTCCAGGATATGGGCAGTGTTTTTTGGGTGTTGACAGTTTGCTTTACTTTCTCAGTAAAAACCTCCTACAGAGGAAAATGCTGCTTCTGTTCCAAGAAACTTATCTAAATCAGGAAAAAAAAAAGGAAATAAGAGGCAAAAGCTTAAACATCCAGCTATTATGGTATATTTCAAGCTGTTAAAATGCTCTTAAATATAGATCTGCTCCAGACCAATTTGGTTTTGTACCAAAAGGTGAATTTTGTGTAGTGAGGAGCTGCAGGAAAAAGGAAAATGCTAGGAAAGCACCACGGTTCCCTACTATTTATTATGTCTCTTTATTCACATTTTCTTTATGCTTTCATTCATTGTCACTCAGCTGCTTCAATTGGTTTGAAAACTGTTCTAAAAAATGTTCACAGTGACTGGGAAAGGCCAATAACCCCAAAGTTCTGAGAGCAAGCAGTACCACTTTGTGTAAATTGATATTTTACACTGTCTCAAGGGAAAATACTTTATTTGTTTGTTCACTTACTCATTTGGATGCCTCTTTCATGTCCCTAGCAATAATTACAATCTTTTTTACCTGGTCCTCACATATGAAATTGCCACCTGCATGTCTTTACATTTTATTATCTTTGAATAAATGCATTTTGCTTTTAAATGCCCATTTTAAAATCTCCATAACAAACAGGCAAAGATCTGGCTGAGTGAACACGTGTGCTCCTTGTTTTTTCTTTTGCTGAGGCAGATGTGACTCAGCACTTTGAGGTTTGTCTTCTGAGACTGTCACATGTGTTGGAGTCACCAGGAGTTTGTCAGAACAAAGAAATGCTTTGTAATCAGAGCAAGAACTGCAGATCATCACTGCAGGCATTGAACCAGAGTGCAGGATTTGTGTGGCACTGAAATAGGAACTACTTCTTGGTAATAGTCAGGGATAAAATCTCAAATTTTGCTGAGCTGAGAATGCAGCAAAATTATTGAATACAGTGTTTGTATCAGGAGCAGGGACTTGTGGCTTAAAATTTAAGGTAAAAAACACACAGAAAACAGAAAATGTGACTTTAGAAACATCTCTGGATTTAAATACCAGTTTGATTGCACATGGACTGGCAAGGTGTGGGTCTTTACAGGGATACTCTGCCCCAAATACTGCTGGATTCAAATATTCCTGTATCCAAATATTCCTGTATCCCAACATTCCTGTATCCTAAAATTCCTGCATCCAAATATTCCTGTATCCAAACACTGCTGTATCCAAACATTCCTCTATCCCAACACTGCTGGATCCAAATATTCCTGTATCCAAATATTCCTGTATCCCAACATTCCTGTATCCTAAAATTCCTGCATCCAAATATTCCTGCATCCAAATATTCCTGTATCCAAACATTCCTATATCCCAAAATTCCTGTATCCCAAAATTGCTGTATCCAAGCAGTCCTGTATCCTAAAATTCCTGTATCCAAACATTTGTGTATCCCAACGCTGCTGTGTCCAAACATTCCTGCATCCAAACGTTCCTACATCCCCAAATTCCTGTATCCCAACATTGCTGTATCCAAACATTCCTGCATCCAAACATTCCTACATCCCAAAATTCCTGTATCCCAACATTGCTGTATCCAAACATTCCTGGATCCCAAAATTCCTGTATCCAAATGTTCCTCCTCTATCCAACCACTGTAGAAGATAGTACACAAAAATTCGAGTCCATCCACGCTGCAAAATTCCCTTTTGAGCTTTTTTCTTTGTTTGAAAACAGCCTGCTTGAGTGAGTTTGCCCAGCTCACAAATGTGAATTATTCCCATAAGGTTTGCAGCATTATCTTTCCAACTCGTTCTCCCTAAACCTTCTTGTGGCAGAGTTCATTTGCAGCTCAGGTGAATGTGATATTTTAAAGATGCTTCAGTTTTCTCCATGTATAGCAGAGCACTCACTACTGACTGAGGGTGAGTTCAGTGGCACAGAAAAAGAAAATCTCCTAAAAGAATCTTTCCAAATCTCATTTACCCAAAGTGTGTCTTTTCAAGTCACCCCAGCTGGAAGGATGTTGCAAGGAGGGTTTGCTGGTGCTGATGGCCAAAAGCATTTTTGTTGTACAAACCAGGTGAAATCCCATGCTCACACACAGGCTCTCTGTCTGACCAGCATTAAATTCAGAATACAAGACTTTGTTACATTCAGAATACAAGACTTTGTTTTTCACTGACTTTGTTTTACAGCACCAGCAGTAAGAGCAGCTCTGCAGAAATGAGTTCAGAGAAACATTTGGAGTAGTTGAGGCACAGAGAGGCTGCACTGAGCAGCTCAGGAACAGTAAAATCCACTGTGGGAGTATTTCCCCTCTGTTGCTATTACAGTTAATTTGTCAGCTCCTTATTGCTGTGATTTGGGCTTTTTGCCTTTTGAGATAACATGCACAAGCAGCTGTTTGGTTATCAAAAGGCTAAAGAGTTTTATAGGATTTGTGGCAAATTCCAAACACTTCCCAAGGAAAAGCTTTCCATGTGTGATGTTCCAGCTGGAATTATCTTTCCTTTTCCCTTCTCCCCTTCTGTTAGAGCTGCACAAGAGCCAGCCCCCCTGGAGCCAGCAGAATTAGCATAATTTCACCAGGTAATCACAGATTCACTGACATGCAGAGCCCCTGGCTGGGATCTTTTTGGGTTTCACAAAGGGGTTCTGTGTTAGAGATGTTTGTACACAGAATTTTGTGAGGGGATTTAAGCATTGCAGGGCTCCTGCAGCAATCAAGTCCTCGAGGTGCCCTGCTTTTGAAATCCTGTTCTCAGTGAAATCACCCTGCTACATTCAAATAGTTCTTACACAAATACAATTTTGCAAGGGCGTAGCTCTTACAGAAATGTCTGAGACAGCTGAGAAATAGGACCTAGTTTTATATCACACAAGATATTTTAATCCCACAGAATGCACCCAGTTCAATAGATATCATATCTGGCTGTAAATTCCATGATAAAAGCTTTCTTTAATTGACAACAAAGGTTAATTGTTTTCAAAACATAAACTCTTTTTTTTTTTCAAGCAGCTGTCATGTTTTTTGGAAAAAAAAAAGTTCTGCAAAAAGATAGGGAGATCTTTGTTGAAATTAAAGGACCTTCCTAGAAAGGACTGATTTATATTTAAATGGATTTATATGTCTCTACAGATTTGTTTCAGAGTTTTGCTACAGTGACTTGATTCAAATTCATCAGTTCTTTACAAGTCTCTGTTTACAAATTATTCTGGAAAAAAAAAAGAGACCTGCAGATAAATCTGGTTCAACAGTTAATTATTGTGTGTGAATCACTGTCCTCCTGCAATCTACAACCTGACATTGGTTACATCATCCCTATTTCCTCTGGTGGAAACCAAACCCTGCTGAGGACAGGGCTCTGCTGAACACCAGTTCCCTTTTTGCAGTGAGGAGTGAATTTTGAGAGGCCTTTGCTCATCTGTCACATTTCATTATACCAAACCCACAAAATATTGGCATGTTCTGAGTAGCGCCCTGAGAGGCTTGTGCCATTTCTCCTCTCCCATGAAAACCAGCCAAAAATACCCCAGCAAGGTGTTTTCCTTCCTGAATGAATGAATGCAGAGCCCTGGGGGATCACAGTGCCCAAGGTTTGCACAAGGAAATTTCTGTGAGGAATTCTTGTTGGGAGTGGAATCAGCAGCACAAATTCTACTGTGACCCCTTGTTTTTCCTGAATGAAACCCAGTGCCAGGAGGAACTGGAGGTGAATTTAAATGCAGATATACCTCAGAGTGCCCTCCCAGCAGCAGGGCTGCTTTTAGAACAATAGCACAAGGTTGTGTCTGATTGCTGAAATGTAATTTAATAACAAAATCCTCGGCTGCTCTGCGGAGGAGCTGAATCCAGAGCATTCAGCACATTCCTGCCATGGATGTGTGCAGCTCCACCTTGGGCCAAAATACACACAAATCACAGGGCAAGATTTTATTTGTGCAACATCACTGCCTTGGGAGTGTTGGCCAAAGGAACAGAGCTTCGATGTGTCTGGAATAAATCTGGAGGTGTCTAAGTGAAATAAATCCTGGTAGGCACCACCAATTCCCAAACCAGAGCAGTGACATCACCTCAGGAGCAGAGAACACACTGGCTGGCTGCAGAAAAGCTGAAATTCAGAGTTTTTTCAGTTGAATGTGGGCAGTCTGATACCTGGGATTTCAGGTTCATGCTTTGCTCAAAGTGCGATGTATGAAGATACAGCTGAGGAAAGCTGAACAAGCACACAATGCCTGGGTTGTTGTTTTTATTTTAGGGGACCATAATTTTCCTGAAAAATGCATTTCCCTCTCCTTTTAAAGGCAAACAAAACGTTGCACAAATGCAAGAACAATGAAAAGCACCATAACCCTGGAAGCCCAATGCCACCTATGCTTTGGAATTGTTCTGGAGTCAAAGCTGTTTTGTGGTCAATTAGCAAGCCACACAATCTAACTGAGGGTTTAAAAAACAAAAAAATCTCCTGCAGAATTTTAGCTCCTGGCAGCGAAATTCCACCCTTCCTGTTTTCCAAAAGATAGCCCTGATTTTGTTTTGTGCCTAAATGGACTGATGACTCAGCAGACATTTCCAGGCCCATCACTAATATCAGGGCATTTCCATTTTCAGTTTCTGTCTGGAACTGAATGAAAGGTGAACAACAAAAAGAGATTTGAAAATGACTAAAAAAAGCTCTGTGTAAATGCACTCACTCCCAGCCCGCAGTGCTGAGCACTTTGCTGTTTGGGCAGGAGTTAGAGGTGTCAATTCCATAAAATCCCACATAAATTCTCGACAATCCCACATAAATAGGAGAGCACTTACCTCCACTTAGGATAATGACAGCTATAAATATTGCCAGGTCACTGTCATCTAATTCCAGTGCATTGAACTTCACAGCAAACTCAAACTTGGGCTCCATAAAGTCACAAAAAGGTTTCCTCAGGCTCTTCAGGAACTCCCGCGTCATGAACCCCTGTCCATCGGATATGAGAACCCCATCTTTATTCATCAGGGAGGCCAGCAGGGTGTAGATGATCTCGTGGACCCCATATTTCAGCAGAGTCACTTGGTCGTTGAGGTCGAGGTTGACAAAGCCCGGGATGTTCTTGGCGAACTCGGTGATCTCCTGCACGGCCTCCACGGAGCGGAACTGGCAGCGCTGGAAGATGCGGATGGCCACCTCCTTGTTCTCCTCCTGCAGGGGGGACACGTGCTTGCACTTGATCTGGTCTTCCACCATCATCAAAGAGTTCATGTCATAAATAACGAAGGGCTAGAAACAAAGGGAAATTCCAGTTACTCCCAAACGTCCTCCCCGAGAGCGCCGGACTCCTGAGGAACCCCAAGAGAACTCAGCAGCAACCCCTCAGACATCTCTGAGGAACATATCAAGGGTTCCCCAAAGAGTTAATTGTCCTGAGGAACCTGTCAAGGGCTCCCCAAATAGTTAAATTGTCCTTAGAAACCCATCAAGGGCTCCCCAAATTGTCCTGAGAAACCCATCAAGGGTTCCCAAAGAGTTAAATTGTCCTGAGAACCTAAATGGTCCCCCAAATAGTTAAATTGACCTGAGGAACCTAAAACTTCCCCAAATAGGTAAATTGTCCTAAGGAACCTATCAAGGGTTCCCCAAATAGTTAAATTGTCCTGACAATCCTAAAGGGTTGCCCAAATAAATAGTCCTGAGGAACAAGAATTAAATGATCCTGAAAAACCCATCAAGGGCTCCCCAAAGAGTTAAATTGTCCTGAAAAACCTAAAGGGCTCCCCAAATAGTTAAGTTGTCCTAAGGAACCTATCAATGGTTCCCAGATAGTTAAATTGTCCTGAGGAACCTGTCAAGGGTCCCCCAAATAGTTAAATTGTACTGAGGAACCTAAAGGGTTCCCCAAAGAGTTAAATTGTCCTTAACCTATAAAAACAAATATCCTACAATGTTAAAATGATTTACAGAAAGGCCAAGTAAAGAGGGGAAAGGAGCACTATTTTAAAGCATACACAGTTTTGCCTTTTCTTTTGTTTGTTTGCTTTTTGCTTTATAGAATGTTCTGTAATTCCAGAATTGAAAGTTTGGAATGTTGAACAAAAGGTTAAAATGATACAACTTTTACCTGAATTATAACAGCTTCTATAAAAGAGAATCTAATGAGTGGAAAGGAACCTTCTTTTTTTTTAGTAGAAAGACAGAGAATATTCTCATTTTGATTCCTTTATTGACTTTCATGTTCCTTTCATGTTCTATCCTTGGAAACACTGCAAGTAATATCAACTTTGGGGTATTGATTAACAGATAAATGAGACCTTTTGCTGTTAACTCCTGTAAAAATAACAACATTAGATACGTTTAAACCCACTCAACTTGTCTTTGGGAAAGCAAAAACAAATACCATGCTACAAACCACAATTCAGAACACAAAAATGAGGCTGACTGTGAAATAAACTCAACTGGAACAAATCAATTTTGAAAGCAGCTTAGCAAAAGTGGTGCCAGAATACTTGCATTAGGATCTGGAAACAATCTTTTCTAGAATATGCAAAAGAAGTTCTTGGGTTTAAAGAAGTGGTTATGTGAGGATTTCTCAAATTCATTTGAAGAATCTTTCCCTCAAGAAGATTAATGACTGAATACTTCATTGCTGCACTGAACAAATCTCACTGATAGGAGTAGGTTTGTTAACATACTTGATTAATTAATTAAAATACAAGGGATTATACTTCAACAATCAGACTAAAGAAATAATTTTTAAAATGGAAGGTCATTTATGATTGCAGATTGTAATAGGGACGCTGATTCTCATGGTTTTGTGTTTACAGCTCCAGACCACGACATTCCAGGAGGGATTAAATTATTTTCCCACTTGCACTGAGGATTTTCAGTGTGAAACTGAAACAACAAACACACTGCACTGAGAAAAGCCAGGAGGGCAGGAATTGTTCAGGTAATGACTTTTTGGCAGCAGCAAAGCCATTAAATACATATCTGCACATATGGTTATATACATACATGGAATAGTGGAGTAACAGGACCGCAGCAGATGCTTTCAAAATGCATATTTTGGTTCTAGTGGGCAATTTCTTCCTGCTCTTTCTAGTGGGAGCACCAAGTACAAGAGAAAGTCATTATTAGTCCATGCCCAGGTGCTTTAGAAAGCTGATACTACATCATTGGCCTATCCATGATAGATGAAAATCAAGAAAGAGTTCAAAACAGCCAAAGATTTTTTAATATAAAGATTCAGATGAACTTGAGAGTAGAATCCTATGTCAAATGAGCTCTGTATGCCCCAGGAGATGATGAATAACTCATTCTAGTTTTGATACACTCACTTGCTTATCTAAACATTTTAAATTAATTCAGATCATACAGCAACTAAAAAATAATATGAATTTAAACTATGCCCATAGCAAACATTTTGATGCTCCAGAGCACCAAATCCATTGACAAGAACATGAAAGTTGTAACCATTAAATCCTGAGGGTCACTCTTGCAGTGGTATCTTCAAGAAAGACTTGAAAGTCGGCAGCACTGAAAAGCTGGGTTCTGTCTACTGCCTTATTGCTGTTTCTAATGTGCCAAAGTTTAAAAACTCCCAAGAAAAAAGGAGAATTAATTGATGCAATTATACATTTACTGGGTGAGAATTGCAGTGGTGGAACTTTCAGGCACGAGCAGGTTGCACATCAGTTTCTGCAGAATAAATAAACTTAGCTAGTTCAAACTTTATGCTGAAAAGTTACTCACATTGTTAGTGCCCACCACATCTTTTATATGAGGGGTCAACCAATTTCTGGACAACATTAAAATTATTATTTTAATTGGCTTTAAGGAAAGGAAGAAATACCTTTTTGGAGCCTGAAGTACCTCTGAGTTCTGGGTTGTCTTTGAAATTCTTAAGGAAAATAAAATACACTCTCTGCTGTAATCCTGACAATAAAATTTCTGCCAATGACTCTTGAAAATACGTCAAGCTAAGAGTTTTAAGTTGTGTAAAACTATTTTGCTCCTTAGGTATTAAAATGTTACCAACATGATCAGATATTATTTATGCTCCTCTCACTGATACAGAAGATTATTATGGATGGCAAATGAAGTTTCCAATGCAACCCACAAACCCACTTATCACTATTCCTTACTTTTTCAAGATTTTCCTGTCTATTCTCCTAAACTTCCAACTGCACCAACACAGGGCAGTGATGTGACCTGAGATAACCCAGAGAAAAGCAGGAATTCATCAGAGCTTCATAAGAACGAGCATCACATAAGAATGTGCTGGGGCTGGAATCATTTGCCGCTTAGGAAAAGGGATTTTCCTCAGGGAACAGCAATTCCTGACAGCTGGAGAGCCACCTTAAACAGATAGTGTGGGAGATAACCTCTGGGCAAGGAGAGGGAAAACGGGAAGAGAGGATCAGGGAATACAAAAAGGTTAAGGTGACCTTCAAATTCTTGTCCTGGATTCAAGTATTTTATTAGGTGAACTTGGAGTTTTTTCAAATAATGTTTACTTATCCTATCTAAAAACATTTCCTGTGTTTCAGAGACAGCTTGAAATGTGTAACTGCCAACAGCAAAGTGGGGTTTTTTGGTGTTTTTTGTTTTAGGTTCGGTGTTTTGTGTTTTGGCTTTTTTTAAGAGCTGCGTTGTCAGCTCAGCGAATCATTTACTCGGAAAAAAGGAAGAAACAGAAAGAAGAGGGAACTGACTGATTTGTCTGTCGTCTTTCCTGTCAGGATGGCCCTCGCCTTGGCTTTGGTCAGAGGGAAGGACTTGATGTAGGAGTCGTAGAGGTGCTTGGCCAGCGCGCGCAGGTCGGCGGACTCGGGGTTCAGCTGCTCGATGTCGCTGGAGATCTCGGCCAGCAGCTTCTCCTTCTCCGCCTGGGGCATCCGCCCGAACCTGATGGCTGAGAGCACCACAAGAGTTACAAAAACCCACACTTCAGGGGCTTTCCTGCCACCTTTCTGCACCTGCACTTGCACCTCAAGAAGCACATTTGAGTTTTTGTCGCCTTTCGGTGCTGAAGTTTGTGCTGGACGGGGTTAGGCAAGCAAGGAAAGAGAATTTTCTGCATTTAGTCAAAACAGCTGGAGAGCTTTAAAGAAATGTAAACAAACAAATCATCTCTGTGCCCATTATCATACCTTGCTTGGAAATGCAAACCCCCTGGTTCTACCTCCAATCTACATAAAATGCAAAGAATATTTAAGATATTAAAGTGCTGTTGGCTCAGGGTGGGAACCACCATTGAGCTTTGTGTTGTTCTGGGCAAATCACCACATGGATCTGAGGTTCTTCATTTGTTTAGAAACAAAACCCTCACATGCCTTGCAGGAAGGAATTCCTAAACAGTTCAGCAGAATTTAACGTAGCAAGTGCTATGAATTGTTACCATCAGAACGAAGGAATGGGGAAGGAGGTTGTGCAGGGAATAAAAAGCTGGAAAAGGCTGAGTTGTTTGTGGGACCTCTATGCATCTGCAGTATTGAAAAACCAGGAAATGGTTCTACCTAATCAGATGAGCTCAAAATTGCTAAAATCTCCTCTGCACCTCCTACTTTTCCATCATGTACTTCCTAAGCAAGACTGTTTATCCATGTGGGGACTGACTGGAGAATGTTCCAAATGAGCCATCAAAATCAAGACTGATTTATCACATGATATTTCAGTAAACAGAATTTAGTTTGTTTTATGGAAACAAAATAGAACAAAAGAGCATCCAAACAAGAAACGGAAGGAAGAAATCAAGGTTTGCATTTAGGCCCTAGGGGGAAATAGAAATATTATGAATATTTTTTCAGTGATTAGTGTGTTCCTTGGATAAAGGATAAGTGCTAAGATCATATAGAGATGATTTTACTGGGAATGTTTATTTTGGAAACAAGCAGCCATTTTTCTGTGAGTTTGCTGCAATGTGTTGATGGCAAAACAGGACATATTTTTTCCAAGAATAAATAATTATGCCAGAACACATCCCCCCTCTCCATGTTTCCTATATTATATTTATTGATCAGATGTCTTATTTCCTAGAAACAAAGTTGTTTATTTTTATGACTGAACTCTTTCAGCAACCTGGGAGTGAGACCTGCTGGATATTTCAGAATTACTTGGGTGTCCTTGATATTAAATTATACTGAACACCAGCAGGAAATGATTCTGTTGTGGGCCTGCTCCTGAGAGCTGGGGTTTGCAAAAGCAGATTCATAATCTGGAATCCCACTGGCCATTCCATCAAAAGAAAAGGTGATCAAGACTCAAATGCATTTTAAATACAACATTTCATTATAAAGTATATTTTAAATATAATAGTTTGTCAATAACAAGGAGGGTTGTGAATCAAGAATTCCTATTTTACAATTTCATAGACATAGGGTTTATTTTTACATAGAATACGTTATTCTAAGTACATTTGGAATATATTTTATTGGTGAGATATCAGATGCAGCAGATTCTGTTCAATGTTTGTTTGCATTGCAGGCAAAATCCGGGACAAAATCAATTTTGTGGGACTAGCCTAGCAGTTTCCTTTTGTAAAAATCCTTGTCACTGTCATTTTCAGAGGGCTGAGGCAAAACCAGGGACAGCTCAGGCAGCGAGAGGTTGATGGGAGGAATTGGGAAAGGAGGATTTCGGATGGGAGGAGGAGGAGGAGCTGATGATGGTGCCACTGCCAAAGGTCAGGCTGGGAAAGGAGAGCCTGGGGAGGGATCAGTAGGGCTGGGAAAAGCCTGGGAGAGCTCTGGAAACCTGGCTGGCTGAGGGGTTCTCTCCCAGCTTCTCTCCCAGCAATCCCAGACTCTGCAGGTCTGGGCAGGAGCCTGCAGCTGGAGCGTGGATTTCTCTCTTTCCTTGGGCAGTTCCTCCTTTTCCCTGGGTTCCAGCATTCCCCACATGTCAGGAGCACAAAGCCAACAGTGAACACAGTCAGTCCCTCGTGCTGCATTTCTGTGGAAGAACTACAATATTTATCCTCACCCTAGATTTTACCACTTGGAGAAGTTAAATGTAAAAAAGATGATTGTTTATAGACTCTTCTGTAGGGCACTGCTCTTCTGATTGTCTGGATTATTTATGGGCATAAAGGAGACCCCAAATAGCAGTTTGTTACATTAGAAAACACAAGGCAAAGCCAGGCTGGATACCTGTCTGATTTTGGTGGAGATGTGCCCAGATTGAGCAATCCCCTGCTCCCAGAACTGATGACAAAGACATTGCCATGTGTTCTTTTTTTCCCATTCCAGTAGCTGAGTTAATACCAGCAGCACTTTTAACAGAATAGAACAAGATAAATGACATTTCAACACAAAAAGGACCAAGCTGCTGCTCAGTAGCACTTGAGAACCCAGTCTGCACCACCCAGGGTTAAGCCCAGAGCTGCACCGTGGCTAGAGAAGGAAAGGAAAACAATATTCCAAGCATGAGAACACCACTGTCTTTTTTAACCTTTAGCCAAGTGGTATGGAGCATTTCTACGTGAAAAAATGTGGCTGTAGCTGCTGAGTGTCTCCTTGCAGTCCCCCTTTTGTCCTGATCCTTTTGCAATAATACATCCACACAAGACTGGAACCCTCAGGCACAAATAACCCACATTCTGCCTCAAAGCATTTAAAATTCTGGTAATTTCCCTACCCAAGTGGCTGAAGTGGAATCTGGAGATGCAACATTAAAATGTGTTCCAGTGTCATTGGTGAAACCCCCTGGTTCCACTTCCAGTCTACATAAAATGTAAAGAATATTTAGGATATTAAAGTTCTGTTGGCTGAGGGTAGGGACCTGGGTAGGAACACATCCAGTGTTGAATTTCTTTAAGCTTCTGGGTCCTCAAAAGTGAAATTCAGCTTTTTCTGATAAATTAGTTTATAAATTATGAAGGAACGAGGGTGTTTTGTGCAAGGCAATGTACCCTGAGCAGGCAAAATAAAAAAGACAAGTGTAGAAGGCAATGTTTGAATAAAAACACTGAGTCCTTGTTGGCAGAATTCCTGGTTGGAGCAAAGGAAAATGTTCCTTGGAGCCCTGGGGCAAATGGCTTTGCCCTTTTCCTGCCTCCTCTGAATCCTAGAATTTGTTGCCACAGCTTCTGCCTGGGCAGCGGCTAAAGAGGGAAAAATGCAGATGAAATGTGAATTTTAAAGCTGTTCTAGATGTTGTAGGGCAGAGGGAATGGTCTGGGCCATCCCTTCCTGAAGGAGCTGCCCATGGATCCCATGGACACCACTGGGAGCTGTGCTGCCAGGCCAAGGGAGAATTTGGCCTGCACCTTGAAAATAATAATAATAAAAAACCCTCCTAAATTACTATAAAAATTACTATAAAAATACCCACAGTAGCATTTCAAAATTAGATTTATTTTTAAGTGTTACTGTTGCATCGCAGGAATTTGAAAACCATATTTTCTACTAGCAAAACATTTCCCAGACCAATTTACATTCAGTGCATGTATTAAACTTTGCAAACCACAATCCAGCTTTCCTCCTGGGGACAGCACACTCATTTTTTATATTGAAAATAATGAAAGTTCTAAAAAAACCACAGAGAAATTATTTTCCCAGTCATGTTTGCAATTCTTTACCCTTAGAATTACATAAGTCTCTATGTTATGACATTTAATTCCTGTTTTTACTCAGCTTTGCCAAAGCAAGGCAACAAAGAATCTTCATTATGTCCTTCTGCCCAAACATTCATAAGTATTTCCACATGAATTGCTCTGGTAATTTTAAAGTTCAGAGGGATTTTCTCCTAGAGCAGGATTGTGATATTCTTCCTGCCATTACTTATGGTAAAGGAGGCAACCACAGAGGGGGGTGCCCTAGGAAGGAGGAGAAGGAGGATGGGGATTTTTAAAACCCGACAGTTCATGAAAATGAATATTTTCATTTCAATTTGTTGTGTTTTAGTATGAGAAGAGCTAACTCAGTGATGCCAACAGCCCTTGGTAAGTGACCTGTGCAGCAAATTCGAGTTGCTGTTATTCACAAGGCTTCAGATTCTCTAATCCATATTTCCTAATCAAGTCTTTGGCTTCCAGGAAAAGCATCTTGAGCTCCAGCAGGAAAAAGGGTCTGTCAGAAAATGAGACAGCAAAGTGAAAAATAGCAGTTCCACAAGGGATATATTCAGCAG
>NW_005054626.1:298307-302649 GCF_000277835.1 Geospiza fortis
GGAATGATGGAGAGTAAAACCAACTCATGCTACACTATGTATTAAAGCAAGAAAAGCAAATCTCCACCTATCTGATTTTGATGTGGAAGCAATTTTAAATCAGAAAGAGGCTGTTATTCACAAGGCTTCAGACTCTCTAATCCATATTTCCTAATCAAGTCTTTGGCTTCCAGGAAAGGCATCTTGAGCTCCAGCAGGAAAGAGGGTCTGGTCAGAAGATGAGAGAGTGAAGTGAAAAATAGCAGTTACACAAGGGATATATTCAGGAGGAACTCCCAATGAGGAGGAGTGATGGAGAGTAAAACCATCTCATGCTACACTATGTATTAAAGCAAGAAAAGCAAATCTCCACCTATCTGATTTTGATGTGGAAGCAATTTTAAGTCATGGAGAGACCCCCAAATCAGGGCAATCTCTCTGACACGTATGTCTAAACGGAAGGTGTGGGCATGCCAGCAGCACTTTCAGCAGCTGTGTGATGTCCCAGGCTCTTTTCCAGATGAAGCACTGCTGGTTCAGAGTTGCCATCACTCACCATTGTGTGACATCCCAACGGCCAGGCACTTCTGGAACCTGCAGTACTGACATTTGTTCCTGCTCTTCTTGTGGATGCGGCAGTTCAGGTCACACCTGTCGTAAATCAGCTTCAACCGGATGGTCCTCCGGAAAAAACCCTGCAGGGATGGGAAAAAGGGAAAGGATGGGACCAGGAAACAGGGAAAGGATGGGACCTGGCAAACAGGGAAAAGGATGGGATCAGGAAACAGGGAAAAACCCTGCAAGGACAGGAAACAGGGAAAGGATGCGATCAGGAAAACAGGGAAAGAAAAGGAAGCAGGGAAGCAGGGAAAAGGATGGAACCAGAAAACAGGGAAAAGGATAGGACCAGGGGAAAGGATGGAACCAGGGGAAAGGACGGAACCAGCGAGCTGCCAGTGCATCCTGGCCCTGCTCCACCCACCCAGGACACCTGAGAGATGGATTTCGAAAGGAAGCACAGCTCCTGTCACCATCCTCTCTGCTCCTGTTCATCCTCTGATCTGGTGTTTCTAACTCAAATCAACAGAGGCATAAAATTCCCAAAAAGCTGGAGAAGCTTTAGGGAATCAGTGGGGTTTAAAGGACATTAGGGATGGCATTTAAGGGCACAACTCCAAAGGAAGCAAAGCTCTGTTTGTCCCACTGCTTGTGGGAAAATTATTACAAACCAAATGGGACATTTTCAAAATATAAAGTTCACTATCAGTGTAGAAAATTAGTTGAAAACAATGACAAACAAGAAATTCTGCCAACAGCAGTTCAATTTCTGGTAAATGAAAATGGTTCTGGGTTATTTCTCTTTCTGCAGTTTAAAGGTATTTTTTGGATCAGTCAAAATTAATTAATAAAGTTTATCCAGAGTTATCTCCCTTTTTTTCCTTGTAAAAATTATTTTTTCCTCACAGGGAATAATAACAGTACAAAGATGATGCCAACTTTTATTTATATAATTAACTGTAATTTAAGTAATGTTCTTTGTGCTTATTGCTTTATGTGTGTTCCTAATTCATTGCTAAGAATCTTATTTAAGCTCTGGATTGGTTCTTTCCTTTTAGCTATTTTCCTCAAGATACTGAAAATAGAGAAGATGAGAATTTCACATTAAAATCTAATGTTTTTCTTTGAATTCAATGAAATATTAAGAATTTAATTCTCTGACTTTTCTTCCCTCATTCTTGAGGACTGCAAATTTTACATCATTAATTTTTCCTTTACATATTATAAACACTAAGCATCACTGACATAAAAAAATCTTTGTGGTTTTAAAGCAGTAAGCACATTCCTCAATACCATCAGACTTCTCTGTAGTCACCTAAAATGTGTAAAATGGGTAAAAAAACTCGGATTAATCAGAATAAGAGAGCCTGAATTTTAACTGTTCAAGGTTTTGGAGTTGGGCATGAGTTTGGTGCATTCTAAGAATTCAGATTTTCTGTACATGGCACCCAAGGAAGGGAATGAAACATGCTTGCTCGATTAAAAGAAGGGGAAAGAATGCACCAAAAATTTGAATAGATAAATACAATCAACAAAGAAAAAACAAACTTTTAAAAAACAAGCAAGGTTTTAAAAAAGCAAGGTTTTAAAAAACCAAAGTTTTGAAAAAGCAAGGTTTTAAAAAAAGCAAGGTTTAAAGAAACTCCTGCTTATTAACCCATAAATTATACGCAGGAAAACTGACGCAAAACCTAAAACTTTTTTTATTTTTTTAAATAAAGCGCCAAGGTGTGATTTTCCCAAGCGATTATTGAGATGAACACAGTATCAGATGCTAGTCCAAGTGCTTTTTGGGGCTCACCTTGCAGCCCTCGCAGGCGTGCACGCCGTAGTGGAAGCCGGAGGCTTTGTCGCCGCACACGCGGCACTCGATGGCCATCAGCGAGTTGGACGCCTCCTCGTGAGCCTTGTTGTACAGCTGGACCTTCTCTGAGAAATAGGGGGGGGAAGGAGGCTCCAGCTTGATGGCACCTGTGCACAGGGGAGAGGTGAGTGGTAAATTCCAGCTGAATTCATGCAGGGAGTGGTGCCTTGAGAAGGCTGCCCTAGAGCAGAGGCTGGATGGAGTTAAAGCAAGGATTTATTAAAAGGATCTCCTCAATGGATGCACCTTGGGAAGCACAAGAGCCCAGCCAGGGTTGCACCCAAGATGAACCAAAATGGCCCCAAAATGCACGGCCGGGCACGGGGTCTGTCACTGGGATCAGTTCTGCTCCATTTGCACCTTGCAGTTCATTGTCCCATCCCAGCTTTAGCCCAGGCAGTCCCACCCTGCTTGTTTTTCTCTCTCCAGCCCACAGTGTTTGTGCTCTTGGGCTGAGATTTGGATCATTTGTCCTTGGTCCCCAGCTGGAGCAGGAATTGTTTTGTCTCCCTGCTCTGTGCACAGAGCTCACCATCCCATAATACGAAGCCCAGACCCACACACTAAAGCAGCACAGAGTCTGAAAATATAAAAGCCGAAACCTGAGGCACCAGAAGCAGCGAGGAATAAGCACAAAACATCCCAGGGGTGCTGGGCTGGGATGGCCGGGTCTGCTCCAAAGCAAAACCAGCAGCAGAGCGGGGCTGCAGGAGGAGCTGGAGATGCACTGCAGAGGCTGCAAAAGTTGGAAGGGGCAGGTTCTGCTGGACAAAGGGGATTACAGATCCAGCTTTCAGCTCTGGAGTGTGCAATGGTTTCAAGATGGATACTAAAAATTAATGTATGGAGAATTCAGGCTTTACTCAGTCTCCACCTGGTTTATTCCTTCAAGGTGTTGAAAACTCCTACAGGGAGATGGGCTGGAGTGTCTAATCTAGTTTAAAACATAGTCAAGTGTCTAATAGAGCTGTATATTCAACAATATATTATTCAATAATAATATATAATATTATAAAATAATATTATATAATATACAGGAAATTATTATGTATAGTATATTATACCATATATAATAATATACTGTATACTATATAATATTATTATAACAATATATTGTTATATAATATATATAATATTGTATTATAATATAATCATGTATGTTATATAATATAGTATATTATATAATACTATTATAATAATATATTATATAGTATATATACTATATAGTATATTATTATATTATTCAATAAATATCTAATAATAGATCATTCATATATATGTATAAAATAAAATAATATCAGATATTTCCAGAAATTTAGCTCTCTCCTGGGGAAAACTGTTCAACTTCGGTTACAGTTTAGAGATAAATTTTCTCTTCTGAAACTTTGTAATGAAGAGAGCAATTTCTAATATTGAATGGTCTCAAACAAGTAAATATGATGTCTTTAAATCAATCATCACTGGTTATAGAAGAGAGCTGTGAGCTTTGAAAGTTACATTACATCAGGGGTGATGTAACAGAAGGTGAATATTTTTATTTTTCCTGATTGGCTATACTTAACAAAATAGAAAGCTTTATTCTTATATAAACTGAAAAGAAATTATCTAAGTAAAGATGAGGAGAATTTATGCCATCTAAACTCTGCTGCACTCCTTAAAAGTACTTGGCATTAAAGTGTTATGAAAACTTCTAATTAAACAAAAGAAAAAGAAATGACTGGTGGAACATGTCCATTCATTTATTATAGCAGTAGTG
This sequence comes from Geospiza fortis, assembly GCF_000277835.1. Classification (NCBI taxonomy): domain Eukaryota; kingdom Metazoa; phylum Chordata; class Aves; order Passeriformes; family Thraupidae; genus Geospiza; species Geospiza fortis. Next base: position 302,465 of record NW_005054626.1, read on the forward strand.
CAGAGACACACAGCTCCTGCTTCACTGTACCACCCAAATGAAACACCACGATTTCCCCAGCAAGAATCCCCTGAAAGAGTTCTTGTACAGATGACTACAAATAAAAGTGAGGTCAGATCTAAGCAGAAGTGGATCCTCAAAAGAGTTCCAGGCACAGCACCCTCACAGTCCTGCTCTGAGCAGGA
>NW_005054626.1:302677-321243 GCF_000277835.1 Geospiza fortis
TCCTTTCTTAAAAGGAGGATTGAATGTGATTTTTCAGTGTAAATTGTGGAAGAGCAGCATGTTTCACAGCAGGTAAATCATCCAGGAGCTGTGAGGGAGCTGGAACAAGGCTGTGCCTCAGATGTAGCCAATATTTCTACTCCATCCCTTTCTGCACATATTAATAATTCAGATTATGCTCTGTATGCTGGATATTCTGCAACATTCAGGGAGTTTGTTCTGCACTGGGTGCACTGAGTTCAAAGGAAAAGCTGCACACGAGGTGCAGGAGTAGGAGACAACAGAGGGGTTCATGTGTCTACTAAAATGTCATTTTGGATCCTTTATGGTACCTCTGCTAAGCTCCAGCTGCTGCTCTGGCAGGGTGAAGGTCTGCTATGAGCATTTTCCCTTTTCTCTCTGCCCTCAAGAACATCTCTGCTGACAAAGGAGATCTGAATTCCTAATCCCTTTGCTGCTAGCACACGCTCCAGGGAATGAAGGAAACACGGACACGAGGGAAACACTTCAAAAAAAGGCAGAGCTTACTTTGGCAATCCTGGAGCTTGATATCATATTTGTAATCCAGGCCTGACTGGTCAGCTCTGGCAAGGGGGAGATCTTCATAGTGAGGGGAGGAAATGCTGGAGAAGTCAACGGTGGTGAAGGGCTTGATGTCAAAGGAATGTGTGTGATCATCCATGGCTGACAGATCCACGGGGCTGATTCCAAAATTCAGGGGCCAAAACGGCATCTCTGTGTCAACCATTGTAAGCCCTGCAAACATCAAGAAGAAAATGACATTTTAGGATGTTTATCTCCAGTCTGTTCAGCCCCAAGCTGAGCTCCAAGTGTCCCACATTCACAGGCTTGAGATGAAAACTTTAACTGCATCTCTCCATAGCATTCATATCAATAAAATTAGAAGTCTTCCACAAATAATTCTCATTTTTGCAAATTCTAAGAACCATTCTTCCCAAGTGCCTGAAAATCTCAAGGGTTTTTATATTAAGAAAAAAACCCCAAAGTAGCTGGTATTAAATAGTGGTGGTTTTCCTCCAAATAACCAGAAATATTTGAAAACTGTGCTCATTCGAGTTTGCCAAAAGTTTAATCCCAGTCTTGAACCCAAGGATCAAGGAAATGTAAATTATGACTTTTCAAATTCCATATATATTTATGCAAACCTTGAAAGCAGAAAACAAATAACAACTTCTATCTGCAAAAATCTTCTGCAAGTTGAGTGAATTTAGATTGAGATATGAAATGTTTTTCCAAGTCCTCTTTTGAGAAATAGCTGAACCAAAATCCTTTATTCAGATATACTTCAACTATGAAAAAGTTTATAAATAACAGCAAGTGAACCAAAATCTTTGATTTAGACAGATTTCAACTATGAAAAAGTTTGTAAGTTACAGCAAGTGAACCAAAATCCTTGATTTAGACAGATTTCAACTATGAAAAAGTCTGTAAGTTACAGCAAGTGCAAAGGCTATTTTATAACCAGTGTCTGTGTTTAATTTTCCACTATTTATAAAAAGAACATTCTACCCTAAAAATAGCAGAGATGTTTCAGAACTAAAATAACTTGGTCACTTTGGTTGTTTAATTTGGACTTTAAACCCAATCAAGTGAGTGGCCTTTAACCTCCAGATAACAGAAACTTTGATTTGATCTGCTTGGAATCAAAACTACTCTGTCACACAGCCAGAATGCTGTTGCAAAATAAAGCTACTGGAACAGGGGTGCTCTGGGGTTTGGAGCTCACCTGTTCCTGACAGGTAAGTGAGGCTGTGCCTGCCCTCCCCATCAGCTCTGCTGAATGCCAGTGCCCAGAGATGCTGGCACTTTGCCTTCCCTCACAATGGCACCAGCATTCCTCCACTTTTAGGACTCCCAGCACAACCCTGCAGTTGTTCTGCCTTGACCTTGATAAAGGATCTTCTAAATTCTTAAATTTGAGAGGAGAGATGCTCACTGCAGAGGGAGCAGAGAGAGGCTGCTGCATCCCAGCCACCCCCAGTCCCACTGGATGGGATATCAGGGATGTTATCCTTAATGAAAGGAGGGAAACAACAGGATGTAAAATTGCCACAAATCCCTTGGGAAAATCCATGGCAGCTTGTCAGGGTACCTTGGTGTTGGGTGTTATCTCCCAAATGGTGAAGTTTCAAGTGCAGGGCTCAAACCATGAGCTCTGCCCACGCTCCCCAGGGAATTGTGGCATTCCCAAGGCTGCCAGAGCTCCAGGAGCCCCCAGGGCTGCCCAGGGTGGGATTGTTGGGGTGGCTGGGCAGGACCAGGAGCTGCACTGGATGGTCCTTGGGGGTCCCTTCAGCTCAGGAGATTCTCTAATTTGATGACTTTATCTGTGAGCACAAAGTGAAATCCCTGGCCATGAACACTGGGAAATGTCTTCCCAAAACATTTCCCAATGAAACAATAAACGAGGACAGACTCCTTCTTAGGAGCCCATTTCTTGTAATGGCCAGACTCATCTTGAAAAAATACAGAAACCAAGAGACATTTTAAATTGGTTTGTATTCCTTTAGACAAGAGACACCAGGGGTTATTACTTTGTGCTGGAGCTCTACCTCAAGGGTGAAGGATGGCTACAGGCACAGCCCAGGTTCATCCCAGGAATTCCCAGGTTGCTGTGTGGCCAAGGAATAAGGGTTATTACTTTGTGCTGGAGCTCTGCCTCAAGGGTGAAGGATGGCTACAGGTACAGCCCAGGTTCATCCCAGGGATCATCCCAGGGATCAGTGCTGCCCTCAGCTCCCAGGTTGCTGTGTGGCCAAGGAATAACTGCAGGAAATCAAATCCTCAAAAGGCAGGAGGACTCACAGGCACAGCTGTCCCTGCACAGACACCTCCCTGCTCTGAGGCAGCTCCTGGAGAGGTTCAGCACCTGCTGAAAGGCAAGGACGAGCTGGGGCCACTCTCTGAGGAGAGGTGAACACCATTGCCTGCCCCTGATCCCACTGAAAAATAAACAGTTTTACCGCACTCTCCATCAAACATCTGAAAAACATCCTCACAACCTGGAGACCTCAGCACTTTGTCTTTTCAAGTTAAAAAGCTCCAGTTTCAAACCCCTGTGGGCTGAACAGCAATTTAGAGCTGAGCTGGGTTTCAATTCACTCAGCCCATGGTTGGGATGTTCTGGAGAAGTCTATGATGTGTAACATGAGTAATTCTGTGACACTCCTGCATCATTACAACCCAGAGAGTGCAGGAATTTCCCTGGGCATAGATATCTCACAGCTTAGACAAACTCAGATAAGCAGGTGAGTCCAGAGGTCTGGCTTGGCACTCACAAGCTCCAAAATCTAAGGGCTTGTAGTAATTCCTTATCAGAAATCTCACTTCCCAGTCAGCACAGCCAAATCATTTCAGCAAAGTCCACCAAAAAATGCCAGAGTGGTTTTTGTGGTAAAAGTATCTCTAGCCTAAAAGTGTGATGGTTTAGATTTTTGTTATGTTTTAGAAGGAACAAAATAAAATCAAATAATTAATGAGTAATCTGTTGTTGAAGCATCACTGAATAGAAGGGATTTGGTTTCATGTTTTCCCCCTGCCAGTTGTTTTTATCTCTGTGTCTGTCCAGATCACACACATGCTCTGTATGCTGAGAACACAAATGCCAAGATCACCCTGAAGAGAAAACCAGGGAATTGTGGCTGCACCTATCAGCTACTGAGTAATTCTGCTTTATCCTACTCCTCTTTCTGCTGCAAGGTAATAAAATCTGGAGCCAGCAGCCATTTACAAATCTTTAGTCAAAAGCCTGTAAACTCCACCCCTTCCAGAGGTTAACATCCGTGACTCTCAAGATCCCACAGTAATATTGTTCACAAGCATTTCTGAATGATGGACACTTCCAGGTTTGCTCAAGTTTTGGGTATAAAACACAAAGCATCTTGCTACAGTTTTAAAGTTCCAATCTTCACATATGATTTAAGCAAATTATGGGTATCTTGTTCAATTTAACAAAATTTTCCATGACAAAGGAAACAATGAATTTCAATTTTCAGATGAATTTATATTAGAGATACTCAAATGAAGGAAACATCTTCCATGCTGTTTTTATTCTTGCATTATTGAAAACCCAAATGTGAAGGCTGTTCCTATGTTTAATGGTTGTTTTACAAACACTTCTAGTTTGCATGTAGCTTTACTTGATTTTTGCTGTGTAGTTTGTCTTTTTTCCTCCCTATGAAAGAGGAATGACAACATTTCCCTCTGGAAAAGAGAAAATCAACTAATTGTAGTCTTCTCATGGCTTTAAAAGACCCCAAAATCAACAACCAAGATTAAAAATCCAATGGACAAGTCCAACGAACAGATTAGAGAATGTTTTTATAACTCACAGCTGCCTGTGTGACATCCAGGTAATAGATGTGTAAGTATTTCTCTGGTTTAGAAGATTTTCATGTACAAAAACCCTTCTCAGCCAGCAAGAGGCCATGCAGAACAGCAGCAGAGATGTTATTTGGGAAGTCAGATGGAGGAGCTTGGACATGAAATCCTCCAAAAGAGCAGGAGTGAAAGAGATAATGCTGCTGAGATAACATTTAATTCTGAGACATGGAGCTTGCTGAGTGCCTTCACCCTGTGTAATTCCTGTGGAGCTGCTCAGGGTCATGTGCAGGGAACCAGAGGCACTGAGCTCACCTGGCACAGCCAGCCCCGGTCATTCTGCTGCTGATAGGCAGAAATCTCGTCTCACCATCACCTCATCCCCTGATTGATCTGCTCTCCAGCTCCTCAGACAGTTATTCCCTGCATTTCTCCTGCTAGGAGAACATAAAATCGAACGGAGGAGATTGCCATGGTATGAAAAACATCCTGGATCACGAGCTGCTCCTTACCATAAACACTACCTGTGCTCAGGTAACCTGAAGGGCCTGTTGTGCTGCATTCTAGACACGCTCTTTCCAGACAAAACTACCAAAATATGACCCTACAGGTATTTAATGAAGCAACCAGAACATCCCAACTGACGGGAGTTACAGAAAATAAAAAGACAAAAATAAATAGGTGAAGCCTCTCAGCTCTGAAACATTATTAAAATCAAGCTAGGTATAATGGCATGACATGGACGGGAATAAATATGGACAAATTGATACATGAAATAAATAATGCTATTTCTATATAAATACTGATTTATGGATCTGAAATACTCACAGGCTGGTAGGTCAGATTTAAAAGGAAAAACACTTCAAAATCATGGGTTTTTCAAAATCTGTGGGTTTTTCTTAATGAAGACAAATTTCCTGGAATAGATTGGATTTCCTCTCATGTATAAATGTGTCAGAGTTTGTCAAGTAAACTCATACCCAAGTCCGGCAGAGCTTAATGGGACTTTTCCCAATTAATTTAATTAAGGCAGCTCAGACCCTCTGTGAAATAATCTCTACAAAAGTTGGTTAAGATCACACAGTCCTCCTCAGCTTTTAGGAAAGATTTAGAGATGGTGAAGGGGCAGCTTGATACCCCATAGATCCAATTTATTGATCTATTTGGAAGAACAACAACACATTTTATGTGTGCCTTGCAAAACCACATCTCCCCTAAGTGATGGCGCCACAGGCACTGAGTTAAAGACCTGAGCTGATGTCTCAGTTGAGAAGGGCTCTGAAAAGGGAGCAGACAGTCTTGTGATACCCCCCTGCATTCCCCTCCCAATAACTGAGTCCTCTCGTTGCCTCTGACACAGAAATTCTGTGTGGCAATGCTGGAGCAGCTCAATTCTGCCTTTGATCAGTGCTGCCCTCAGCTCCCAGATGTGAGGGACTGTGAACTTCAGGTTATTGAGAGAAAATCCCATCTTACTGCATTTGATTTTTCCTGCCCCAAACCCCTCAGATTCTTGCCTCAGTTCTCTGCTTTTCCAGTGAGAGAACATTACCTTCCCTCCCTACCCTCCATTCTCTGTGCTGTCCATAAAACATCTCTCCTCTTCAGCAGCTGTGGGATTACTCCACGGATTTTGAATATTCCTGTTTATGCCAGTGGAGCCCTAAGCTTTAAATCTTTAGTCCACACCTTCCTCAATAACAAAAATGATGTATTTTTCACTAATAGCAACTGCCACTATAATGAACTGTATCTAATAGACAACGTTTGTATCAAACAGATAATTTTGTTTCGGATTTACCAAACTCTGTGAATTTTTTTGTGTCCCAAACAATGACTCAAAGCTGTTGCCCATTGCTGTTTCACACATTCCCGGCCGGCAGATTCCCGATTTTCCCCCGTTTCCCGGCACAGGACCCGAACCTCTCCGTGTCCTGTTGCTGCGGAGTCAGCAGAGGGAGCACAACGTAACTAAAAAAAAACCTCTTTCCAAGAACTCTGCTGGCACAGCCAGTGATGCTCCTAAACAAACAAACAAGCACAAAAAGGGTGGAGAAAGAGCCTCGGTGGCTGATGCCCCCAGTTCTGAGTTTGACAAAATCAGTGCTTTGCCAACTGCAGCAGGAAAAGCAAAGGAATGGAAAAAAACCCACGAAACCTAGAAAGCCTTGCTTTAAAAAACCCACTATAGAATTTTTATTGTTTAAAAGATTTTTTTGGGGGTTTTTATCCATGCACGCACTCAAAATATTCTTAGAATGAAACAAAAAATGTTTCAATGATGTGATGATGAACAAACACCCTGAACAGTAATATTGATAGGATTAAAATAGTTATCCAAAGCAGTAATTTCCCAAAGAAATCACACATTAGAAACCAGTATGGATGTGGGAAAAGGGTCCAGGCTACTGAGAGGATAAGTGCTGTTAAATTTTTGATTGTAAATTCAAGGGGTTATTGAAGCCACAGTGTTGCCCCCTGCACCCAGCCCGGAGCCAGGCACACTCCTGGGGCACCACTGCCTCACCAGACCTGGGAATTTCCTTTTCAAGCATGAATTTATCAAAAACTCTCACAGGAATGAAAACTGACCTCACTGTGGGACAGAAGAAGTAAATTTTTATGGGTTTGTTTCAATGAAAGTACTGCAAATGAATGTTCCCTGCACCTTAATTTAGCTGTGAAAACAAAGAAAATACCAGCGTCTCTAGCAAATGTTGGGTGTCAAAACAGCTTCATAATAAAAAGTAACTTACTGAAAAAATGAGTTCACAAATGACCAGTAATGGCATTTTTTGACATAGATGATTTTAAAAGCACTGCTGACTCCAAGCACAAGACAAGTTACGACATTTTCCTCTCCATTCCTCAGGTCCAGCTCTGAAGCCATCTAAAAATGGCCCCCAAAAATTGACATGCCCACCAGAAAATCCCCAAAAGAAGCCACAAAGAGAATACACTTTGGAAAGAAGGGAATAAACACTCTGTGTTTGTAATCAATAAAACCAGAGGAGGGTTCTGGAGCTTTGGCAGCCCAGGGCACACCTCAAGGGTTAATCACTGAGTAGGAGGGGCAGGAGCTGAGGAAAGAAAGGCTCCTCTCCCACCCACTGTCCAACCTGCAGAACCAGCACAGGGCCCAAACTCTGAGAGCAAAAGGAAAAGCAGCGACCTGGGGCTGAGAGGAATGCTCAAGGTGTGCCAGCAAACCCAGAAACACCTGCAATCACTGCTGGGGATGCTCATTGCTGCCCCATCTCCCATCTGACCAGTGCTGGATGGTCCAGGAAAAAAAACAAACACTGCTGGGGATGCTAATTGATGCCCATCTACCCTCTGACTAGGACTGGGTGCCTCAGAAAACAAACAAACACTTCTGGGGATGCTCAATTCTGCCCCATCTCCCAGTCTGACCAGTGCTGAATGGTCCAGAAAATAAACAAACAAAAACACGGCTGGGGATGCTCAGTTCTGCCCCATCTCCATCTGACCAGTGCTGGGAGGCTCAGAAAACACAAACTCTGCTGAGGATGCTCATTGCTGCCCCATCTCCCAGTGTGACCAGTGCTGGGTGCCTCAGAAATCCCAGTGGTTCAAGGGCTGCAGAGCCTTGTGGCAGCCACATCCTTCAAAAAGGCAAATAAAAGGTAAAAGGGGAGGTAATCCATTCATCCTCTCAGCAAGGCTGCACAGTAAAACACCAGGAGAAACTGTATAAATCCAAACACTTGGAAAGGCCAAAAGAAAGCAACTCATAAATCAGTGGGAAATGTATTTTATTCCTATAGCTGAATTATAACTACAAGCTGTGCTCACTAAAAGCATAGTCCATAAAATTTACCACAATGTTTAAGAGGCAGTTGTTAATGGGAACAAGGAAGAAAAGCCCATTCAGGGAATAATAGAGCTGTTTAGTGTTAAATAAATTTTCTATTCCACGGAATTCACACAAAATGGCCTGGGTTACTTGGAATAGCAGCATTTTATACCCTTGCAGCAACACAAACCCTTGTAAATATAATTGCAAATGAGAAACAAGTTCAACAATGCCACAGGCTACTCAGATATGCTACAAATTCTCCCATCCTATTTTAGTTTGTTAATGTAGGGTTTGTTGCATTCTGATACTGGATAGAGAGCCACAAAACTTCAGGTTATTCCAGGGTATGAAAGAAACTGATTGCAAGGCTGTGCTCAAGGAGCCTCAATAGAAATTGAGAATATTGGACAATGAGAAATTTCTGTATAAGAAATTGTGATTTATGGATCTGAAAACTCACGTAGGCAGGTCAGATTTAACAGGAAAAACACTTCAAAATCATAGAGAGAACTTTACAAATTTCTGGAAGTGACAGAGTTGGTCTCCTGGTGCTAAAATGTGACAAGAGAAACAAAATTCTCTACTGCAGTCACAGCACTGGCAGAACAGGGAGATGAGGAGATGGTTTCTGTTAAATCAGATTCAAAGTCTGTGGGAAAGGATCCTCCAACTGTTCTTAGAAATCCCTGAGCAGAGAAACTGCACTTTCCTAGTTCCAGTCATGCTTTGTGAGACACCATGTGTGATTCTGAAGAAAGGCTTCTCTTCCAATGCCTTTTGTTTGAAAATGTCTTCAAAATCTCTCCCACTCTTCAAAATAGAGATGATTATTTATTTTCTTTGGGGAAAAAAATAAAAAATACACTACCAGGAGCATAAATATCCAAAAAATAAGGTATTATCTGGTTGGTAAAATAAAGTCAGAATAAACCTCTGTAGGATTCTGAGGGGCAAAGACCATAAATTGGCATCTGGAATGTGCCTCAGCAGAAGTGAAATGTGGCTCCTGTTGGTTTTGAGGGATTGGAGGAAAGCAGGAACAAGCAGCACGTCCCTGCCTTGTGCTGGCAGTATTGTAAAAGTGCCTCATTATATAAAATGTGGGTGTTGCTCTCTATGAATCATTGTGATTTAAAATAGGATCCTGATAGACAGGCAATGAATCACTTTGGGTTTTGTAATCAGCAAGGGCTGACTTCTCGGGAGAGCCCTTTGCCCCCTTTGGCAAGCAGCTGAGGCAAGGTCTGCTCCAGCCCTGGAGGTGCCTCCCCAGGCTGAAGGAAGTCATTGATTCTAAAATATCCCCAAAAATGCCGTGTGGGACACAAGATAGCAGGGCCTTGTCAGCTGGAACAGCAGCACACAATTCAATTGATAAGAGTGTTAACATTCTCAGGCCTGTGCTTGGCTCCAAGGCTCGACATACTTTAATAATTGGCATTTATTTCTACTGGGCAGGCTTCGTATTGCTGGCTCTAGCAAAAGTTTTACCAACTACAAGGAATTAATAGAATTCCAAAATATCATATTTGACGTTAAAAGTATTTTAAGAGCAAGTGACCCATCCAGAAGGTTCATCTGCACGAGTTGTGACTGTGCTTTCAAAAGTCAAATGTGCTTTGAACTCAACAGAAAGTTTTCCAGCTTTGACAGAAATTCAGTATTTGGCTCAAAATTGAGCAAAAGGCTCATTTTGAATATTGCATTGGTGCTAATGGCATCCAAACACCTGCCTAGAGTTAAACTCTTTTAAAACCACATTTTTGGCTAAGAAAGGACTTTGGCCGAGATACATGGTTAAATTACATCTCCTACCCACAGATAAATCAATGTGTGTTGTAACACACATTCATAAGAAATTAAGGGTTCATAAAATGCTCCATTTCCTGTGTAAAACAACTGCTCCAGTGGCAAGGCTGTGCCCAGAGTTGATAAAACAAACTCCCAGCACCACAGAGTCCCAGTGGCACTGTCAGCCAGCAGCCTGCTGATGTTTCAGTAGGGAGCAGCTCTGTCTGAAACCTTCAAAAGCAGCACAAAAACATCCATGGAGTGTGTCCTGTGCTCACACATGGTGTGTTGTATGACAATGTGATTTTCCAGGATTTCAGGTGGTGTGGCAGAGCACAAACCTGTGTGAGCGCCACAGCTATTGACAGGACAATCTGCTGCTCCACTGCTTATCTGGTTTCATTTAGGGCATTATCAACGTGTCTCTTAATGCAGTTTAATAAATTAATAATAGACTCCATTCTCTGGAAATGGTGCTTGGCCAATAATTAACAGCTGAGGTATCAATTTAGCATGGAATTTTAAATGGTTGTAGTCCATTATGGAATTCAGAACACAAAGTTTGCATTTGTTTTTGAAACGTTAATAACTTTCATAGTAAAGGTTATGTACACCATATCCAGTTAATCTTCTTCTTTTAAAACAATGTAGTTGTGATGAATTTAATACTAACCCTGAAGAATTTTTGTAATTTTAATACTGAACTAACCACATCAAGTTTTCTCAATCCGTGTTGTAGAAATAGGGAATTTAGGGATGCAGAATTCTGTTGGGAAGAAGCCTGGGATTATTTTCTCTCCTCAGACTCTGTCATGTCAGTGCTTTTTAATGTTCACAAGACAGTAAACTCCAGTATTGTTTCCAAGAGATGAGCTAATAAGGCACACAACTGGACTGGGGTGAAATACACTCATTAATATCCTAAATGCAGTTCCCTGCCATGGCAGAATACTGAATACTCCCACAGGAAGAGGAGGAGGACGAGGAGGTGGAGGAGGAGGAGGAGGAGGAGGAAAAAACTGCCACATGAATTTAAACTCATTCCTTGAATTAAATCCCACTTTTAAAGTTTTTCCTGGAAGTCAAACACACTGCAAATAATCCCTAAAAATGCATCTCTCTGATTGGGATGAGTAGTTTCCATCACATTCTCATCTTCCCAACACTAAAAATGCAAAATATATTTGAATACAGCAAGACTGGAGGGAGGGCCCACATGATTTGACTGAGTGCTGGGTTTTGGCAACATATTTAATCTGTTGGACAATCACCAAGTTGTAAAAGTGAAAAAGAACCATGTTGCAAAACTCATTCATGAACGTAAACATGCTGAGCATTTCTGCATTAAATACAGGGAGCTCAGAGAAACAGCAAATACACTTCCCTCTATAGAATTCTAGAGAATTTCTGTACATCCAGTGTAAAATAATGCTCTGTGTGCCTCTGCAGCCACTGGGATGGCAAAGATAATTCCAACACACCAAATCCTGAGAAAGCAGATAAATAGCACCAAAGAGGGCTGAGCGTTCACCATTCTTCTTTTAGCTGTCTCCAAATTCATCATCTCACACACAAATCACAAATCATACACTGCAATTTTGCCCACAGACTCTGGGATATTTGATAACTGGATTGGTTTATTTTTAATTTATTTGGGATCATCAGATTTTGGTTTTTACACACAGTTATTGAAGGGTATTTTCATTAGGGGCTCAAATTCTTCAAGCACACTTTCCTAAGCTTGGAAGGGAAGCAGAGGTGACATCCCAACATTATTCTGACAAGATAAACTAAAAAGGACCCCTAAAATTGACTATATCCAACAGCAGGCTTTCTACGCTACCCTGAGTAGGGTTAAATAATGTAATAATAAATACACATGATAAATAATGTAATAATTCATTACAATTAAATAATGTAATAATAAACACACATGAAGTTTTGCACACCTATCATCTGTTGCACAAATGGATCCCTTTCATCTTTTAAATTAGCAAAAAAAATAAAATTAACCTTCTCAACTGTACAAACTGCAAAGCATCCAACCTGCTCAGCCACTTTCCAGCACCAGAGCAATCCCTTGTCACCTGACTCCTGTACTTTTGACCCTCCAAAAATTTCCCAGCTGAAGCATGTTGACATGTTTTCACATGTGATTCAAGAGTGATTGCTCTCAATAGTGCTGGATGCTTATCACAGGTTGAGATCGATGTTCTTTGCCTCCCGTGTGCTCTCTCTTTCCGAGCTGTAATTTTTCCAGGCTCTCCTGAAGTCAAGGTGGCTTCAGGCTGGGAGTGTGGGCTCGGGGCACAGGGAGGGTGAGCTGCTCTAACTGCAATTGCAACACTCTGAGGAGTATTTCATGAGCACCAGGAAATTAATGGGCAGTTCTGCTCCAGATTTAAGTTACCTTGAACAGTTTTCACTTGGGAGTCTTCTGCTGGACTACAAGGTTCAAGAGAATCTTCCCCGTTTTTTTTTTTTTGGGGGGGGGGTCAGTATAAAATACAATATTAAGTAATGTTGTGCTCAGTGTTTTATTCCAGAAAAAAAAATAGGTGGGGAATTTCAGAAGGAAATTAGGCACTGAGAATTGTTATTAAAAATATTAATTTTAAAGCCTGTGTTTGACTAAATAATAGCAAACTGGGAGAAAGAATGCTAAAGCATCCACTATGAAAAGTGGGAATTAGCACCAACACACCTCCTTTTGTATTTCTAACTTTCAGCAAAAAAGAGAGGAATTTCATTAGGATTTTTCTGTTTTACATACTTCAGAAAAGCTTTGTGCAAACTGGTACCTGAAACTGTAGCAACTACTGAGCAAAGGGAAAAAAAACCTTCAAATACCCTTAGATCCAGCAGCCAGAATCTGAATTTCTGTGAAGTAATGATTCCAGAAAGCCTCAGAACAGAACTGCTTCATTTTGAGTTCTGAACAAAATAATTATCACTAATATTATAATACTGTAATGTATTAATTTATAATATTGGTTAATATTGTAAGTTTATAGCCAACAGCTCCCCTACCAAACTCCAAGTAGTCCTGGATGCCACTTTATACATTGGGCAAATCAAATTATTTTCAGTGATGTAATTTTCCTCAACCCCCTTTACCAGTCAAAAAGAAAGTACCACAGTCCATGGCTCAGACAGGGGATTATCAGCTCACTTGAGGTGATAATGAAAGAAGGGACCTGAATCCTCCTGCCACCCTCCCTCACAGTTTTCTGAGAAAAACTCCCTGCAACACAGCCCAGAACTGATGGAAATATTGAATCCTTTTCCAAATATTGAATTCTTTCCCCTTCTTTTCAAGGGAAAAAAACCTCAAGACACCATTCTCTTCAGAACACAGGAGGAACTTACTGAAAACACAATGGGGAAGTGCTGTCTGAACCTGAACTAAGAGATGAATATTCCCCCTGCAGCCCTTTTATTACAATAAAAAAAGACAAAATATTTGTGGGGAAAGAACACGATTTCATCTTTTACTTAATTTCAAAATCATTAATGCACTTCAAAAAGAACTTAAATATAACCTGCATAATGATACATTAATGGGAAAATCTACAAAGTCCTGACTTAGTTACAGTTTTAAAAACCTGCTGTATTTTCTAATAAAGTATCTGGCATAGTTTGGATTTTATAATGTGTCTGAAAAGTAAAAGGAAAAAATTTCTTTGATCTTATTTTCTGTTGGGTAATTCTTCCTCTATGTTATTAATATCCTAAGAATATGTCTCATGTGATTTATTCCTACTTTTGTCAACCTGTCTATTTGGAAGCAAAATTTTTCCAATACCCCCATGGGAAGAAGGAAGGAAGGAAGGAAGGAAGGAAGGAAGGAAGGAAGGAAGGAAGGAAGGAAGGAAGGAAGGAAGGAAGGAACATTTTCACCTGCCAAGGTGTGGAAAATGATTCCATACTCGTGAGCTGCCTGGCACTCCTGTGAGTGTCCCTCATCCCCAAAGCAGGGACATATTTGTTTAAATATGTGCTTAAATATGTGTTTAAATAAATAAAATAAATATATATAAATAAATATATTTCTTTACAAATAAATGAATATAAAATAATATCTATAATAAGAAAGTAAATGAAACATCTGTGTCTGCCAATAAACAGAATTCCACGGCTTTTGCTACTGTTCTTTGCCTCTGCACTAAACCAAACATTCTAAAAATGGTTTTGATGTGATTCTTCTTAATACTGGTGATCCTTGACCCACAGAGTCAGCAGGTGGCAAGTGCCACCCCCAGGGCCCCTGCCACTGTCCCAGTCACTGTTCAAGGAGATGGGAACTGGCCTTGCTATTTTTGAGATGTCCAAGAGCTCAAGTGACATCACTCGAGGACGCCGACGGAAAGCGGAGGATCCGCGGCTGAGAGCAGCTCAGGAGAAAGCTATTTCTGGCCAATTTCACAATTCTGCTATTTTTAACAGCTGCTCCCAACCAGTCATTTTTGGAGATGTGTTTGCAGCTGGAAAGAATCTACCAGTGCTTGAGTGGAGCAGCAAAGCCCCTGCAGTTTGTATTTTACACAGAAGTGTTGTGGGGAGAGTGGCAATCTCAGGGTGCCCCAGCCACCTCTGCTCCCATGGATTTGGAACCCTCTGAAACCCTGAATTTGAGATGACAACTCACAGAGATCCCAGCCCATGGAAACTCACCTGCTGTCATTAAAAACCTCAGCAGCCATCCTGTCTTTGACAGCGTTTGCTGCTTTCACTTGAGGAGAAAAGTGTATAATCAAGTTTGAACAGTGTTTCAAAAAGATTAATAATTATAGGGTTATGCAACATTAACAATAGTGGTACCAGCAAAGCAGCTGTGTTAAATTTTAACAGCATTAAAAAGAGGGGAAGAAAGAGATTGAGAAAATTTCAGTTCCCTTCTCTGTCATGTGTTCTTGTCATCGTCTTGGTTTTTGCTATATTTAAATTGCTGTAGGAATTTCTTCTGCAAGGAACCTAAGAGGGCAGCTAACAGTAAATCCTTCAGTTTCATATTGTGTTAAATATAAGGATATACCACAATTCAAGCCAAAAATGTAGAGTTTCTAGAAACTAGAAAATTAAAAACTAGAGTTACAATTTACTATGATTGATAACATTGATAGGTAATTTCATGCCTTTTTTCTTTTTCTACTGAAAAAATATATTAATTAACTTCCTGAGAAGTGCTGTTTTGAATAATTATGTGCAAGTATATTTCTTTAATCTAAATACATGTGCCATTCTCACACACAAACCACAAATCACACACTGCAATTTTGCCCACAGACTCTGGAATATTTGATAACTGGATTGGTTTATTTTTAAATCAGCAATTTATCTTCAATTGGGCCAGAATGCCATGAGTTAACTTTGCAACAAAAGATTACGATCATAACCCCATTTTTCTTTTTAGAAGATTCCTTTTCTAGGCAAGCAAGTTTGGTGTGAGGAACTAAAAGTGATTTCTGTGACTTTCTGTAACCCCTGGAGCAGGCGTGTGAACAGCCAAACATGTGGCTCTGATGCAGACTGAGGGTGAGCTCCTGGCACTTTTTACTGCTCTCAGTTTTCTTTAGTTGCCAAACCAAGCTCAGTAGTTACAAATTTCTCTATGCCAATGGTTGATCTCTTTAATGATCCAGCTGTAATTAAAAAGAATTATGTTAAAATACTATTGAGAATATCACCAAGAAGCAAATTGTGAAGGGACACCTGGATCCCACCCAGTGAGGGGGAGTGTAACAGAGCACTGGATGGCAGGGTAAGACTCTGCTGATGCAGAACTGCCCCTGGAACTTTGGGATCAGCTGCAGTCCACGAGATCAGAAGGGGTCTCCAGCAGCTGAGTGCTCCCCACAGCCCTCCTTCCCTTGCTAACAAAGTGAGAACAACTGCTTTAAACCTCACCCCTGCACTCTGTACCAACTCTGGTGACTCCTCACCAGCAGTGATGTGCCTGCTGTAGAGGGACATGACCAGCATGGAAATAAACACAGCAATGATCTAATTCCATTCCACCCACCCAAACTGCCAGGGCTTGTGAGTGCAGAGCCTGGTTGGTCTCTCCCCTTCCCTTTCTGCTGTCAATACAGCATCACAAATTGGGCTAAGCAGCAGAGTATTTGTGAAGCAGACAGGTGTTCACTGGGCTCCAAGCAGTGTAGGGCTCACAGCACACCTTCCCAACACAGGGGATGGGCTGCTGAAACCTCTGTGACGTGGTGTGCAGAACTAACACAACCAGAAATTGGGCTAATTCTGATTTCTGAACTGCTTCTGATGTAATCTGCTACTGGGCTTGGTTCACTTCAGAACTATGGATTGTTTTTTACAGCTTTCTCTATGTATGGCCACTGAGTCAGACGAGATAGTTCGCAGACAAACACTGGCTCCTTTGAACCTGGCTGTAAAATTTCTACCAGTGCACTTAATTTACCTTTTGCAGGGCAGCAATGGCAGCATCTGTTCTGAACAGGAGTGCTGGGCCTCCTGCTCAATATCTGACCAGAACAACCCAAAATCTCCATCCAGAGCATGCAGGTACCACAGAGCTCATCCTTCCTCAGCCAACCTGAGGGAATCACTGCTCCAAAATCTGAGATTGGAGGGAAAAGTGCAAACTATTGATCTTGCCATCACAAGAACACATGGAGTGAGCAATGAAAAGCTTCCTCCTGAGATCTCCATCTCAATGGAAGCAGAGAAAGTTGCCAATCCCACTGTGTTTGTCAGCTCCCCTGGATTATCAATGGGCCACGTGCTGTGAATCACGTCTTGGATCCTGCCAGTTGTGTCTTGCTTTTACTATTTGTTCTGGGATGTTAAAACCACTATTGTAAGCAGTTCAAAAATACATGCTGGAAAATTGTTAATGCCCTAGTCATACAATGTCATTTTGAAGCTCCCTGGGAATTTAGATTTGCACAGCTTATTAGGATATGACCTTTCCCTTGATTTTTTTATTTTAAGATCAAGTTAAGATGAAATTTCCCCAGTGGGAGTTGCTGTGTTTCCTTCACAGATAAGGAAAAGAGCAATGGCAGCTCTGCATAGAGACAAATTCATACACTCCTGCAGCATGGACAGCCCTGTGGGCTTGACAGACATCCAGTGCATTCCTGGAGGCTGAGAGGGAGTTAACCAAAAAACCCCAGCATTTTAACAAAGGTATTTCCCTGAGTCTTTCCCTTTTTTTTTTAATTTTTTTTTCTCTTTTTTTTTTCAGTGCCATCTGAGAGTAAACTGTGAGTTTTAAGGCCTGGGAGCTTGCATGCAGAGCACCAGGGCAGCACTGGCTTTGTGGAACACATTCCTATTCCTGTGAGGAATATCTACCTCTACAGAACTGCTTTTTGCTCTTCACAACAGAGATTCTGGCTCAGAAATCCACACACTTCCCTGGGATTTCATGAACCTGATCTAAAAGCAGGAGGTTGTAAAGTTAATTCTCAATATTAGTGCTATGGGCTGATTACCAGCTAGCAATCACAGTGGTTACATACTTATTATATATTATGTATAATAAACATTTTTAATAGTTTAAGACAGGGGTACTCCAACACTTCTTAGTCTTTCTGCCTCTATGCCAATGGAACAAACAAAGACAATTAGTTAAATAACTAGAAGTTGAATGATGTTGCTTATATGTTAAAATTTTTCAAATGCTCAAGATGGTAAAAACCAACAACTGTTAATAAACTCTTATTTAGGAGAGAATAATTTTCTCTCTAAAATTAAAACCCATTGTCCAATAAAGAGAGAACTAAAAAGAAGTGTCAACACAAAAAGAAGTACATGTTTTGCTTTTTGGATATTCAGGGTGAAAGCTTTATGCAGTGAACCTTTGCTAGGCAAACATTTTTTTGTCAGCTATAGGGATGCCAAAAGAAGAAAAGGAAGCGATGATCAAATGAAGTGAATTACTTTTTGTTACTTTTACTATTTTGCTACTATTACTTCTTGTATAACTGGCAGGCTTAATAGGTTGGGGTGGGCATAAAACATTCCTGCAAGGGTGGCCCAGTAGACAGGGAGGGTTAGGAGGTCATGGCAATGACAAAACCAACAAAACCCCACAAAGACTCAAAGGAGCCTCAAGCCAGCCCCGCCACCTTTATGAGTTTCCGTGTCTGCAGCCCTGGAAGGCCCAGGAGGAGCTCTCTGCACTTCCCTGCCCCAGCTGGAGCAGGGGGCTCTCCCCAGCAGGGAAATTTGCATTTCCAGCAGCAGCCCTTCCTCCTTCCAGGGCTGACAAGAGATACGGGCTCACTGCTCCCACAGCAGGGAGCAGACAGCCTTCCCATGGTGTCAGGCTCTAGGCAGGGCTTAATCTGCAATTGATCCCAGCCTAATCTGCCTCTCCTGGGCAAGTCCAAAGTCATTATCTGCATCAGCAGCCCTAGAGCTCTGTGACACTCGTGTCCAACAAGAGAGCAAACAAATCCCCGCCGATAGCACTCACTGCCTATCGCTGGGAGCCCTGGGGTCACACAGCCTGAGCTCTCCTGCCAACAAAGCCAGCACCACTCCAGTATAGTAATAATAATAATAATAATAATACTACAGCAGGAAAAAGGGCCAGCTGAACAGCCCATGTTACAGGAAGGAATCTCAT
>NW_005054626.1:321253-328266 GCF_000277835.1 Geospiza fortis
TGCAGCAGTGTTTGAGGAGTGACTCAACAGACTGGGGTATCTTTTTTATGGGGGTGACACAGGGCTGGTGCAGATGCACAGTGCAGGCACTAAAAGTTTATTTACAGAGGGCAGGACTGAACATTTCATGTGAGCACATTCAGGCCATGATAAAGAGCTTTGTCTCCCATTAGTAATTTAAAGGATTGTGATTTGCTACTCCCAACACACCTATAATTGAATTCCTCAGTCATAAAATCACTGGTGCCAAACAAGTCCTGATATCTTTTATCAAGCCTCTTTTTTCTTGTCATTTGTTAACATATTTCTTATGGAGCTTTTCTTCTTTTTATAGATACATTTGCTTTAGTTATAAATTAACCCTGGAATTTACTCTCCCAGAGGCCACAAACTGCTTTTTTATTCTCTTGGAAAAGTTTCAGGCTCTATGAATTGATGATTTGACACAATTTTTGAATAACAGCTCGTGGTTCAGATACAGAGGAAGAAAATTCAAAAGATGGACAAAGTAGTTGAGACTAAAGTGGAAATGTTTAGATGCCTTTCTGGGCCTTCTGCTCTGGAAGCCATGATTGATTTACCAAAAGGGAAATGTTTCCCGGTGGGATTTCTGGTGCTTCCAGTTCCCTGTAGTGAAATACTCAGATCCAACCTCATTCTGAAGTGAGGAACTTGTAGGAAGTCCCGGATTTCAGTGGCTCCAGAAGCTGGCCAGCACATCCCAAAGGTATGCAGAATACTTCAAATTTTGGAATGCATCCTAAAACACCAAGATTTGTTTAACAGATTGATTCATATAATGCCCATTACAAAATAATGTTTCAGTTGACAATGTCATTGTAAAGAAAATAAGCTTATAATATTCACTCCTATTGTGTCTTTGCTGGGCTCTTTCTCTTCATCCTGAGGGCTTTGGAAACTCTTGGCTTTTTTTCAGCCAGAACTGACTAAAAATGTAGAGGAGTTTGAACAAAAAGGGCTGAAATCATTGTTGGTGTCACCACTGGAAGAGCAACAATTTGAGCTCAACTAGTAAAAAAAAAAAAAAAAAAAAAATCCAAATGAAGAATTCCAAAATGGAGAATTCAAAAAATCCAAATGAAGAATTCCCCCCCAAAAATACCCATAGGAAACTAATGGAATTGGTTCTATTGCTGAAAGAACTCTTTGGATAAGGGCAGAGCCACACTTTTTAACAGCCACAATATTTCCCACATTATTCCCTTTAATTCTCCTTCTGTGTTACTCTCAGTCCTATTACAAACCATTGAAGTTGGAAAATTTTGATTTGATATTAACACCCCAGATATCCATTTTTATGGTTTAGTTCCCATTGTAGCTCAGGTAAATATGAAAATTTTGATTTGATATTAACACGCCAGATATCCATTCTTACGGTTTGATTCCCACTTCAGCTCAGGATTTCCAAGGTGCATGGAGAAAATATACCTTAAGTTATATTTGAAAAATATACCTTAAAAGGTTCAGCAAAGAGGAAAAGGTCTCCCAGAACTCTGCATTTCTGGACTGCTCTTCCAGTTTGGAGAGGCTGTGGTTGTGCTGCTGCCTCAGCACACCTAAGGAGGGGATGGCGTCACAGCATCCCAGGGTGGTTTGGGCTGGAAGGGACCTCAAAAATCCCCCAGTCCCACCCCAGCCATGGGCAGGAACCTTCTCCTATCCCAGGTGGATCCAATTCCTGCCCAGCCTGGCCTTGGGCACTGCCAGGGATGGAGCAGCCACAGCTTCCCTGCGCCAGGGCCTCCCCACTCTCCCAGTTATGAATTTCCCTCTGACATCCAACCTGAATCCCCCCTCTTTCAGTTTAGTGGGTTAAAAAGTGACAAGTTTTGTTTTTAAAAAATGCTTTTAAAAATTCCCCTTTAATTAAGAATCACAAAAGGGCTTGGGGAGTGCTGGGGTGTTTTTCCTATAGAAATGAATGCTTTTCATATATAAATAAATGCTTTCCCATCTCTAGCTTCCCATATTCAAGACAATGCCCTTACAAAGGGAAGCAGCTTCCTCCTCTCTATGCTGTTTCTGAGGTTGCCAGTCAATTATTTGAAGTTAAAATATTAAAATTTTCTTCTGAAATTGTGCTTTGAGTCTCTGAATTGCCCAATTTTTATTATGAAGTCAATGTCTCATCCTTTTGAAAAATCTTCTAGCTTATTCTGTATTTCTTCTTGAATGCTTCACCTGTTTAATTACCCATACAAGGTTCTTGACATTTCTTTTTAAGTCTCAACAAAACACAGTAATTTCAGCTCCTTTAATTTAATCAATGATTACAGAGCTGAAAGAATCTAACACTTAAAATATTTATCAACTTTTCATGCAAAAATGAAGTTTAAAATAGTGCCAACACTGTCAAATATTTTAGCTCTCAACTTTTCAGGTGTTAAAACACACATTCATCTTTTAGATTTTACACTTCTGTCTGCAATGCTTTCTATTTAATTACCACAAAATTAAAATTCCATGGTTTATTTGTTGACACAGTTTGGGGCAAATCAGCCCATGTATCCTTTGCAATCCCACTGAAGGCAGGAGATGGCGAGCAGAGCTTAGGCTGCCCTGAAGGACCAGAAGAGGAATTAAAGCCAGGCCTAACCCCCTCCTCTCACACCTTGTGCACACATTTCAGAACTTTGTTTGCCCTCTGCGCTTTCACTGGAGCCAGGAGGAATTTTCAGAGCAAACAGTTTGCAATATATTCTTTACAGGTGAGTTACAATGTTGTCTCTGACTCTTGGAACAGACCGTAGGACAATAAAAAACTCAAATTATTTTTCCAGAGCAGTGACTGTATCATATACAAGTACTGCGCTAAGATCTGCTCAGGACAGATGAATAAATAGAATAAATTTTTGTATTTACTTAAGCTAAAATGGAAAATAGAACATAAAAATGGATATCTGGGGTGTTAATATCAAATCAAAATTTTCCAACTTCAATGGTTTGTAATAGGACTGAGAGTAACACAGAAGGAGAATTAAAGGGAATAATGTGGGAAATATTGTGGCTGTTAAAAAGTGTGGCTCTGCCCTTATCCAAAGAGTTCTTTCAGCAGTAGAACCAATTCCCTTAGTTTCCCATGGGTATTTTTTTGGAATTCTTAATTTGGATTTTTTTATTTATATTTTTTTACAAGTTGAGCTCAAATTATTGCTCTTTATTCACACCACAAATTCCTGTAACTTGTTTCACCAGGGGTGAGAAAAAAAAAAATTGGAGTAATCTAAAAGATTCTGGGCTTTATTTCTTTTATTTATTTACATGGCAGCCAAATAAACAGGCAACACAGGCTAAAATGACCCACAGAGATTTTTCTTTTCATGAAACTCCAACCTCTTCTTTACCAAACACACAAATTGTGTCTTGGGTGCCACAAGCCCTCTTAGAAAGATCTTCACATTAAAAATCACTCCTCTTTTAGAGCTAAAAATCTAGGAGTGGAACTTTAAGCACAGCTCATCTTGCTCTGAGGGCAGGAAGAAACTTAACAAGAAATGCTGACAGCTCTGGGAGGTGTTTCAGCTGATCCCATGTCAATAAACTGAAGGGCACCAGGGCTCCCACTCTGCCCATGCTTGTCCCTTTATCAGACTGGGTGGAAATTGTAAATGGCCTCTTGCAAATGGTCCATGGCCCCTGCTAGATCCTAAATTATTTCAGGGCAGTGATTGAGTGGCTCTAAATTAGCTGGGCTAGAACTGGAGCAGGGACAGGTCTAGAAAGCATCCATTGAACCTTCACTCCTGCAGCTGTGCCCAAATGCAGCACTCTCTGATTTACTGGTGGGTCCAAGCCTTTGGTGAGACTGGGGAGCATCATTGCTTTGGGGTTTTGTTTGGTTCTCCTCAAATGCACTCAGTAATTTAAGTGTGAACCAGCTTTTCTCCTACCTGTGCTCCCAGTTCCTGCTGGGAGTACCTGTGGGGGTTCTCACCACTCTGGAGCTTCAGCCCCAGCGTGAACGTGAGCAGGGCTCTCCTAAATCCCACCAGAGATGCTTTTCTCGTGTACATCCTTGTACTGAGCACTGATAAAGGCACTGACCTCTTCATCCCAAATCTGCAGTTCATTTCAGCCAAATGTCTGTGCAGAAACCCCTGTACAGGTGGAGAACTCTAAAACACAAGTTCCATTCTCGATAATGATCAAATTCCTGCAGTTGCCATCCAGCAGAGGCATTTACCCATCCATCTTTGTGCCTCATAAAAACACAGGAGATATTTTGCTGCTTCAAGACTCCACGATGTAAGAATGGCAATACTGCAGCAAACTGGAAAGCAGTTTTAAGTATTCAATTTATAATTATTCCTATTATTATTATTATTATTACTATTATTCCACACTGTAAGAATGGCAATACTGCACCAAACTGGAAGGCAGTTTTAAGTATTCATATTTATAATTATTCTTATTCTATTCTTATTCTTATTGTTGTTGTTGATGTTATATCTCCTACTCTGGGAATAGTGAATTACATACTGGCACCACAAAATCACCCTCAGCTGTTAGGATAATCCACATTCTCCATGGATGTAGAGGAAAACTCCCTTTTCACCAGATTTGCTGCTCAGCACCAAAGGAAATGAAGGAAGCTGTTCTGAAGAATGGCTTTTAGAAGAAGAAAGGAAGAAAATCCTGTGGGTTCTGTCAGTATCTCTTCCCACTGCCACCCTCCCTTCTGCAGCATATTTCTCTTTTTTTTTTCTCTGATTTAATTTCAGGAATTCTTACTCAGAGGATGTTTTCCTCTGTTTAAAGGACACCCTGGAAGTAGACAGCAGTGCTATTTAGCACTTAGCCTACATTGTCTTTATTTCATTTATTTCATTTCCATATTCATAGCTAAATGAGCGCTCTATCACACTGGCTGTTTTGAACTCTAGAGAATCCCTTCATTTCACAGAGTAACTGCCAGGTATAATTACTACATTCATCAGCCTTTCCTGGAGTAATTGTCAGGAAAGTGGCAACCATGCCTGCATCAATTCCTTCTTCCTCCTTGCTTTTTCCTGCTTGCCTTCCAGGACAATTAAAGGCTCTCTCTACTTTCTCTTCCTTTGTTCACCTCAGCCCTTTTCCTCCCTTTATTCCTCCCTTCAAAACTTTGGGGAGGAAAGGGAGAGATGGTCCTGCTGTTTTCACACCTAGCAAGTTGTTGTGGGTTTGTTTTTTTTTAAATTCAAATTAATTTTTTTAATTAAAAACAATTAGGAATTTTAAAATAAAATAAAAAAAAATTCGAATTAAAACTCTGCCATTCTGTGGAGATGCCCAGTCCAGCTCTTTCACCAGTGCCAACACAAGAGTCACCCTCGTGTCTAAGGGTCAAGCTGGAGCAGAAACTCAAAATTGCCACATGGTTTGTGTGCTGTGCCTTCCTGTTCTGGGGAGGGGAGGAGACAGGAATCTGCTGCCCAGCCTGCGTCAGAGGCACGCTCAGCACAGAAAATTGGGGCTATGGACGAGTTATTGTTATTCTGAACTCACCTCGAGTGCAGCAACACCCCCTGCCTGCCCTGCTGTCCCCAGTGACAGGAAAGCTGTCACTTGTTGTTAGCAGATCACACAGTTCCTGTTCTCAGAGGAGTCGTAAGTAAGGCTAGATTTAAAAAACAGAGCAAACTTGGGCAGAAAAAGAACAATGAGCAAGGATGCCAAAATACAGTGAAAGACCACGTTATGGCATTGTCAGCATATCTCAAACCAAGAAAAGCTGAAAATCTCATAAGAGACCAGAGAGAAGAATTCAAAATCAAGAAGGTTCCAACAATAAACTTTAGGCTTTGAGAAAGAAATTCAAACATCTGTATTTTTTTACAGAATTCCCCCGTTTTTTAATACTTCTCATTGGCAAAAATAAAAAGGGCTAAATAAATACAGAAATCCAGCAGGCATAGCTAATCTGCCCACTGCCTTCCTTTGAAATTTCCTTTAATTAATTTATTAATTAACTTCTTTTCCTGATATTCGCTGTGGACAGCTTCTTCCCATTTTCCCAACTCCCTGCTCTGCTGGGCCTCCAAAGTCCCACACTGGCCTTCGGTCCCTGCCCTAATCCACCACTGCAATTAATCTAATCACACTGCACACCAGTAGCCTCCATTAAGATTAAAGATAATCTTGCTATTTCACAAGATTAAAAAAGCCAGAGCCAATCTTAACATCACACATTACTCCACCTATTCTGCATAAATTCTGTTTTATGAATATTAGAAAAGAGGAGGGCGCCGGTGATACTGTTATCTTTTAAAAGCAGAATTGAGAAAACACGGAGCAGTTTTCTGGGCTTTCGTCTGATCTCTCACCTACTTGAAATTGGCACCAAAATGAAGAATGGCAAGAAGTGCACATGACTTCCACATCCTCAGTGTTACATCATGAAGGATGAACCAGCAGATTGTGTACAGCTCACAGTGTACAGCACAGTTGCTGTGCTGCGTGCAACTCTTCCCTTGCATAAAAAATGCCCTTCTCAACAAAACTGTGACTCATGAAAAAATTGACAGATACCAATGGAAACAGTGATAGGCTCATTTCATAATGGGACCTGCTGCTGTGGACTCTGACATTCCCCTGCTAAGTGGGTTTTTTATATAAATGAAGCATGTGGATCCTTAATATTCCATTTTTAGATTATGATTTTCACTGCCAAAATTTTTTCAAGAAGATGTCTACAAGAAAATATCTCTGCTGTAGGAAAAGTGGGTTCTTGATGCTGAAGGGTTTCCCAGTACTTCAAGCACTGTCAAGAATTCCTGCCCACGCCAGCTGTGCTGTAATCACTATTTCTTAATAAATCAGTAATCCTGATCTAAGAAAATAATTCCTCAAATGTCATTACCTGTGTCAGAATGCAGCTTGCATAACCTGATGTGTTACCCTGTCTGAAAACCTGGGGCAGCACAAGGATTTCAAGTGTGGGTTTTATCCAAGGGCTTGGATCCCTGCTAAAAGCCCGACACTAAAGCAGATTTTGGGGAGAAAAATATCCT
>NW_005054626.1:328276-331600 GCF_000277835.1 Geospiza fortis
CGAGGGTCAGGCAACAAAATCTGGGCAGTGCCCAAAGGAAGCTGTGCAAGGAACCTTCTTGAGTTTCCTGTTCATCATGGCCTAATGTTCTGTGTCACAAAAACAATTCACCAGTTTGAGACAACTGGCAAGCTCACATCACAAATTATGCTCCAAAAGCTGGCAAAGCAGGAATTTGCTTCCAGTAGCATTTATTAAATATAGTAATAATACTAATAACAGCAACAACGACAATAACCCAAAGAAGCATGGTAGGAACTACTAATTGAGCTTCCATCAAATTTTAAAAAATTATTTTGCCTTGCCTTGCTAATGAAAAATACATTGAAACCGTTGGTAAAAACCCTGAGCCTTTCAATGGAATTCTTGAATATTTGCTTTTTTCCTATTTTAAATTCAACACCTGAAACTTTTGTAGCATCAGTTTGGAGAATTGTTTTCTGTAGTCAAATGAACAACTCCTATTTAGATGAGATCTTTACTAAAGAATCCACTCCAGGCCAATTCAGCAATTCTGGCAATAGCTGTAATGTAAATGCAAAAACATCTAAACCAAATGCAGGAAAATAAACCTTTTGAATGGTGCTTATTTCATTCAGAGAGCTGATTTAATGTGAAATCCTTTTGTTTTAAATAAGGCTTAAAGTTTCCTCTTTATCATCTCAAACCAGCTTCAGCAACAGCTGGAAATTCTGAAAGTGAAAGCACATTTGCAGAACTTTTGTTTCCACATTCTCTAATCCTGTTCTAGGAAAAAATCAAAAAGTCTGCACCTCCATATGAGTACCCCCCAAATATCCACCCATTTGTAAAACTCAATTTATATTGCCAATACCATGGGATATTTAAAAGAAATAAAACACTTCCCTGTTTTTCTTAGCATTCCCAATAATTTCAAACCTCAAACACGTTATCATGCCCTGGTGTACAAACAAGGCATCTCAGAAATGCAGTTTAAGTGCAAATGTTGGCATCTGGGAGTGACACCGGGGAAGAAAAGCAGTGAAAGCCTTGCAGAACTTTAGTGGCTCCATGAAATAAATCCATCCCTTAGCACTGGTTAACTTCAGGGGGACTTGAGCATTCATCATTAATTCAGTGTAAGAACTTTGTTTTAGACATAATAACTGCTAAAAAGCAAATAAATATTATATTTTTTCCTAATCCTGAAGGGAATGAGACCCTCTGCTGCAGCCTCTTCAAAATTTCTCCCTGAATATGGTCCTGAATAAGTTTAGAGAATACAGATAAACTCTGAGTAAATAAAGCAACCTTTTGCCCTCATGTACTTCTGTACTTGCTTATCTATAGATTTCTCTGGGTGTAACTGAAAATAAAATTTGGGTTTCTTGGTTTTTTTTTACATTCATAGGTAGGATTCAAAATCAATCTAGCAATGTACCACATAATAACATGCTTCCATGAAGCTTAAAAACTGAGATTCAGCATAAAACACTGTAGCTGAAATACTGAAATACCACTGTAGGGAACAGCAACTCCAAGGAAAACACATTCGAGATGGAAGGATAAACTCTCAGTTTTATTTACTGTAGACATAAAAAGTCAGGACCTAAACCTATCATGAGGAAATATGTACATTATGAAAGGCAGTAAATAGAAGTGGCTGCATTTTTCCACAAGCCCCCACATTAGATAGCACCACAAGGCACCAGGTCCAGGTAGTAAAACCTGTTTTTCTGACCACCCCTTCTAGAAGATCTTGGTGTGAGTGTTAAAGCCTGTAATTAACATTTTTCTTTCCATAGTTCCTTTTTTTGGTGGAACAATCTGAGCCTTTGGTAGCCTGACATCTCTCTCACAGCACCATGGGTGAGCTCACAGCAATATTCAAATACTCCCCCAGCACAGGGAGTGAAAATGTTCCTCTGTTTGTACACAGATGGCACCTGAGTTCAAAGCCTCTCAAACTTCAGAATTGCTGCTACAGGGCCACAAATACTAACAGCAGTTACACAACCTCTCTGTTCAATAAATCTAAACAAACACACAAGTACTATGGACTTCTCATGCAATACTATAAGATTAAAAATCCCATTTTATGCAACGCGCTGTAATCATGTATTGTGTAAAAAGTTTAAGACGAGATCATAATTCTGGGCAGGACTGCTCTGTGCAAATATGAAATTCTCTGCAAAGTAAATGCTGAAACTCGGAGGGAAACATGAGATGCAAGAAGAAAACTTCCACTGCTCTGCCTTATCCTATAAATATTCCATACAGTTGAAAGTCTGACTGATGCAAATCACATATTTTGGATTTTATACACACAGGTGAGTTACAGGAATTGGAGCTGGAGGTCTATAAAAAATTCTAGGATTCTGGCAAAAGGGAATCTAAAATATGTCCCAATCTGATCTGTAAATGCTGAAACTCGGAGGGAAACACGAGATGCAAGAAGAAAACTTCCACTGCTCTGCCTTATCCTGTAAATATTCCATACAGCTGAAATCATGACTGATGCAAATCACATATTTTGGATTTTATACACACAGGTGAGTTACAGGAATTGGAGCTGGAGGTCTATAGAGAATTCCAGGATTCTGGCAAAAGGGAATCTAAAATATGTCCCAATCTGATCTGTGATAAAGAGGAAAGACATCAGTCCCCATGGAGCTCATGAAATTCCAGCAGCCCGTAAAGCAGCACGAAGGAGACTATTTTACAATGGCATAATAATAACAACTGTGAGAAGACCAAAAGTAGAATCCATGCCTAATTGGAAGTCTAGAATAAACTAATACCAACTGCACCAAAATGTTGGCGTTTCACTTGGAGCTGAAATATGTTAAGAAATTGATCACGTAAAAGGCAGATGAATATTCTCCTCCTGTTACACTGGCATTTCTCACAAGTTTTAAAGAAAAATATGTAGGACTTAAGCTATAATACATACTCATGGTTATTTAATTTCAGGCATTTAGTCTCACAGGGCAAGCAGTAATTCCTTTAGAGCCGGAGCCTCAATTTTGAGCATGCTAAACCCACAGCCACGCAGGAATCCAGCAGTAATTGCAAGGGAGCAAACTGTACAGAGGACTGAACTTTTATCACTGCAAGCCTGATCCTTCAGAGACAGCGCATCCACCACTGACCTCAAGGAAGCTGGGATTTGGATCTATTTGTTAGATTCTATGCATCTCCCACGAAACCAAGAAGTTCCTTTGCTAGCGTGGAGGGCTCTGTGTATTTTCTGTTGGGATATTACCTAATATTTATTATCCTGCGTTATCAGAAATTACACAGAGCCTTTCAGCACTGCTGAGATTAGCAGGAAGCCATTCCTAACACAGCTTTAATCCCTTC
>NW_005054626.1:331643-334251 GCF_000277835.1 Geospiza fortis
GATGTTCACCCCACGCAGTGCTGGCCGTACATCCCCAGAGCTGCGGCAGCTTTGTGTTTTGTAAATTGCTAATTATCAACCAGCAGAGTAGACTTTGGGATTCAGACACTTGAATTCATAGACTTTGTCCTGAATGTGCAGCCCGCACGGCATGGAGGAGATCTGCTTAGTCATGAGGAAAGGGGGTGGTTTATGCAAGTCCACAGAGCATCTCCTGCTAGTCCATTCCAGAAATTCACAGCCCGGCTCTGGAGCTGCTTCCTTCTCCTCCCCTGTCGTAGGGGGATATTCCTGTCTCCAGGGAAAGCTTAAAAACTGCCAACTGAAGAAAAGAGGATACTGCTTAGAAGTTGAGGTGTTTTTTTGCTGCAAATTTGGAGATTTATTTCACAAACCCCTAACTTTTTCTGTCATCATGCTAATTAGAATCTATTACCATTGTCAGCATCATTTACTCTTGCAAGCTTAAATGGACACACTGAAATTTTAAATTTCATTTTTTTGCCTCAGCCTCACTCCTGCATTGCTTCTCCATTGCAAATGGGGAATTCTTTGCATTCTCACATCCCAGATCACACAGTATTGAGGACAGGGGCAATTATTCAATTATTTCATTTGAGTAAGAAGATGGCCCCAGTCTTGACTAGGCTGCTCGGTACTACTGCAACACAGGTAATTAAAAATATCTATATAGTTCATGTATCACGAATTTTAATTGGGGAATGATGTCATTGTTTAGTTCAGTTCTATAGAGTGGTTTATGAGAGGGCAAACAGGCCAAATAATATAATGGAAGGTGTGGGTGGAGTGGGAGAAAAATGTGAACATCATCAAATTGACTTCAGTTCTGCGAAAGTTTCCGGATAGGAAGACTGCAGATTAGGCCTTGCTTCATTTTTTTCCCCCTCTAAATTTGAAGAGCAAAGCTCCACGACAGATTTATTATAATTTGCCCTGCAGTGTGAGAAGAGCTGACAACTTTGTAGCAGGAGGAAGAGGGAAGTGCATGCTGCAGCAGAAGAGCTGATGCTGAAGTAGAAACTTAATGTTTCCTATGGTTGCCACATTTATTTTCTCCTTCCTATTTCCTTATACCTGCAAGACCTGGGAGTATCCCAAGCCCACTCACCACAGGGCTGAGTACCAGGGTGATAATTTGCTTAGCATCAGCATTTTCTACATTGTCCCTGGAACCTGAGAGCAGCACCACTGGAAAAAGGTGGACTACCCTACATTTAAAACAAAGCACAACTGGAAAAGCTCCCTGGGCTCTTCTCTTTGTGGAAAATAAGAAGTGGAAGGGGGAAGAGACAAAAGAAATAGAAAAAGTTTATTATTTAATGAAGGAATCAGCTGATGTTTCATATTCCTGAGAATCCGAAGACAAATCTTACGGCTTTTCCATTTTTCATTCTGCCTTGGAAAAGCCTCCACAGGGAAAAAGATGGGGGCAAAGAGGAGATTTTTTTCCCCAAGTACTCTGTAAATGAAATCTTTTAAATTGACCTGTTATCCGGAACCCCCAAGTTCTGTCTGAGGCGTGAGGAGTAGGACTGAGTACATCAATATTCTCTTGCTTTGGATTGTTTCTAACTCTTCCTCTTGTTAGTTCACAAAAAGCGAACTGACACACAAAGAACGTTTGGCATAAAGTACCTGAAAACCAGATCCTGCTGTTAAAAACTAGACACCATCATGGAAATACAGAGTGAAATAATTAGCACTTATCACCTAATATCATGCTGGATTTAACAAACCTATTTGTGATTAAAAAATGAAACCAGTAGCAATAACTAATGGAAAGCATTGTATCCATGACTTCAAAAGCCTCATGGAGAATTTGTAATTGTAGGGTGATTCCTCTTGAGTAACTGCACTGGAAACTTTTACTGCGTGGCAGGGAAGGACATGGGAACAATCCTCGTGAAAAAGCTTGCAAAAGGAACCCAGATTCTGAATATCAAACACACACAATTAGTGATTCACAATTAGGCTGCTAGAAGGGCTAGGAAAGATCTTCAACTCCACTCTGAGCAGATTACATTAAAAAAAAAAACCTGAAGAGGGCCTCACCAATCAAGGTGAAAAAAAGTATTAATTTCACTTTTCATTATTTGGTCCAACTTTGTACAAGAGAGAGTTTTCATTCCACTTTTAAATTTTTCTTGTTTTTACAATAAAACCGTTTTCAAAATTCATTTTATTAGCCATTGCTATAAGGAGGAAATGACACTAAAAGTAATTGAAACAGTGCCTAAATGTATTTTATTGACTTAGAAATGGACTTATGGCTATTTAAAAAAGCCCACAAAAGAGTCAGATTCAGAAGCACTGTTGATAAGGGGTGCATTTATCAGTCCCACAAGGGAGGTTAAAAGGCATAGCTTCGATATCCTTCAATTAAATTCTAATATTTCACTGCCTTCATTTCAGATTTGCTACATGGAACACAAATTTATATCAGGAAAAATATTAGTTGTATATTCCGTATTATAATGGATGTTTCATTGAATGCTGATGTTAAATACATTGCATTATCCAGGAATTTGGCATTTCTGAGAAACACAGACCATCTTAAGGCTGTTTAGAAGTACAGAATCTCTGAACC
>NW_005054626.1:334261-335230 GCF_000277835.1 Geospiza fortis
TACAAGTTAGTAAGATATTTTACAAAACTGATGCCTAAAACCATTCAAATTCAAAAGCTGTCTGTGTAAAAATGCCTTTATATTATACTTCTGATTGGTTATCATTCAAAGTCAGTGCCAACTATTTTTTTCAGCTTTCTCTCCCCTTGACAAGCCCATGCTTATATTGTGCCACATGCCTTAACACACTGCTAGAAGTGATTTCTTGTAATCTCATAATTAAATCTCTGAGCAATTTTTGCAGCAATTTTTTTTTTTTGTGACAGCCAAAGTGAATAATGATGTCAAACACATCTCTTGATGCACCAAATTCTGATATTAACGAGAGCACACCATGTGAAACTTCTTTTCAAAGGAGAGCACTCAGTATCATATGTCACAGTTGCTTGGTGTACACTGGGAATTTTTGGTTAACTAGTAACAAATCATAGTAACCTTTTAAAAGGTAAATTACTTATTAAATGATTGGCTGATTGCTACCAGAAAATAGATATTTTAAAATGGAACATTGTAACAGTGTTCTACAGCAAAAGCTCGTTCACAGATGGGGCAGCCAGTCACAAATACAAATCCAAAGCCCTGGTTATTTCAAGGAGAATTAAAACTGATCAATCTGATTTAAAGGAACCTAAACTCCACAGGACGTCCAGAAATTGATAATTCCCTGAGCTTTTGATCACAATAAATTCCAGCCTTACATCACTGATATTAATAACGCATCCCTGTTAACTCAGCATAGTATTGTCGTGTGTACACAGGGCCACAAAGTTACAACACCACAGGAACTTGCACTCTCTAGCTGCAGAATACCCTGGGGAGAAATGACACCAGGAAGATTACAAAACGCTCCTGCGAACCTGAGGCATGCCATCAAGACACAATATATTTCAACATAGCATCTCAGTTGTTGCAGGCTGTGAGAGGCTCCCCGACTTTCTGCGATTGGGAAATTGAAGGAAAGGAAAAAAA
>NW_005054626.1:335872-354675 GCF_000277835.1 Geospiza fortis
CGAGCGGGGCCGGGCCGGGCCGGGGATGGGAGCGGGGCTGGGGATGAGGATGGGGACCGGGGGCGGCCACGGGGATGGCGAAGAAGAGCGGGACGGGAGAGGCAGCGAGCAGTGAGGAGGAGGACGAGGAGGATGAGGATGATGATGAGGAGGAGGCGCTGTCCTTCCTCGCTGTCCCCTCGGGCCGTCCTGCAGCCCGGCCCGGCCCGGCCCGCACAGCGCAATCGGCCGCGTGGAGCCGAGGGCAGAGCGCGGCCCCGCAGCGCAGCTGGAGTTTGATCTCTGCTCCCTGTAATCTCCCGTAACTGAAAATTCACTTTTTCCGCCTGCCGGCTGCTTTCTCTTTTGCCTTGCCATTCTGCAGCCGGCTCCGCTCTGCGCTGCGCGGTTTGCTTTGGCTGGGTCGCCTCACGCCAGGCTGTGTCCTGCTGTGACAGGAGTAAAGGCTTTTCTGACAAGGTTCTTAGCAGTAACGGAGGTAACGCAAATTCTTTTTAACTTTTTTTTTCTTTTTTTTTTCTTTTTTTTTTCGCTTGAGATTATCTCTGAGCGCTCTTCCCCCCTGCCAGGAATGCAGAGCCGAGCGGTATAGGCTGTGCTCGGTACCTCTCCAGAGGCAGCAAGCCCCAACAAGCCTGTCACCTCCTCTATCTCAGCCTCTGAGGCTTTGAAAAAGAAGTTAGATGTGGAAAAAAAGGCGCAAGATCAACAGGCTTTAGAGAGTCATCCTGGAACTCGAGGTGCCCCGGGATACAACAGTTTATCTTGAAAAACTCCTGATCCCTTGGACATCACTGCAAGGTTGAGAAGATCCCAAATTTGCCTCATTATGTCTCTTAGTCATCAAGAGTTTTGAAAGAGAGCCCACATTTGCTTTATTATTTGTATACTGAAGGCAATTTATAGATTAGGGCTGAACACGTCAAAATACCTGGACTACCTACAGATACTAACTTTGCCTCCAGCCTTTTGTTTATGAGAACAATCTCTCTGTCTGCAGAGGCTTGAAGCCTTGTGTTAATTTTTATGAGAATTATCTGTCTATTTGTATAGGCTTGAGGTGTTACCTCTGCCTTGACAGATCAAGGATTTTTTTTTTTCAATTCCTGCTTTTTCCCTTTCATCTGAATTTTTTTAGCCTTGGAAATGTGGAAATTTTTTTTTAAAGTGGTTCTTTTTTATTGTTTGGGTTGGGTATTTTAAAAATTATTTTAACATACTGCAGTAATAACCTATTCCAGTAATACCCTGGCTCAGAATTAGAAGCCAGGTCCTGAAAACAAGTAAAACAAACCCTCAGAATTACCATGGATGAACAAAGAGGCAAACGTGGGTAAAACAGTCTTAACAAAGAGGTTTTAAATACCTTGGTTATTAATATTTCTACCACTTTACAGCAATAGCTGAGGTAGAGTTTCAAGAGAAAGTTAAAAGGAGAAGGATCTGAGCTGGACCCTCACAGATCTGATTTATCCCTGGTGAGAGCAGGACTGCTGCTCTGCTGCTGGAGAATTCCCCATTTAGTTCAAGTGTCTGAAAAAAGGGGATCCCTCCCCAAAATCAAGGTTTTAACCTGCAAACTCTTTCAAACTCCATGCAACTGGAAGCATTCCAAAAATTGGCAGGTATTGATAACATCCAGTGGGGACTGGGCAGTTCTGCTTTGAGCCCAGGCTTTTAATAAAGGCAGAAATACAAAGCACAGTTTGGATTTTAATTAAATTGCACGGGGGAGGCAGATATCTCTGTCAGTCCAGAGAAATCAGCCAAACACAGCTTTCACAGAAATATTACAAATACACTGTCAGTCTGTTTTTGTTCTAAGCATTATTTTCTTTAGCAAGTTCACTTTCTGAACAGAATGCATTAAACAGAAAGGAAAACCAGAATGATAACTTATATAAAATTACTTAGATTTTGTAAATATGCATTTTAGCAGATTGAGATAGGAAAGGAAAAGATTACTTAGTCTGATTTCCTGCTTAACACGGATTTTTAGGTAGGATTTGATATCCTATTAAATGTTTCTTTTGGACAGCTAATCTTAATTTGAAGAACGAAGAGATGAAGAGCCCATACATTTTCTCTGGTAATTAAAAGTATGCCTTATTTATAATTTTAATTAATCTGCTTTTTTTGTTTTTTTTCCTTAACAGAGTGGTTTTTTTTCAGAAAAAGCCAATAATTTCTGTATTGGTAAAGAAATAAAACAGGCTACAAATGTATTATCTGTTCTGTAATCAAGTTGCTTTATACAGCAATGAAATGGTCATAATAAAGACATTTATCAGTTTCTGGTAAGTTTTTGTTTGCATTGTTTGGCTGTGCAGTTTTTGATGATCCAGACTTTCTCCCCTGCTTATCTGAGAGGATTCCTGAGTTTGGCTGGGAGCTCTGAGAGTTATGAAACAAGAATGAAATGTCAGGCTCAGGCCTTGCTGAACCATGGGCAGCTCTCCCCTATGTTCAAAGACAAGCAGAAAAGATTCTCTCAGCATCAGTTCTGGTTTTAAAATTAGAAGATAATTTGCCTTCACACAAGATCAATTATACTCTGGTTTTTTTTTGGGTATAAAAGCATTAGTTAATTCTTTTCATGTGAAAGAATTGAATTTTAAACGAACTTTAATCAGCCCGTTTTTCAGGGTGAGTCTTTTTGAAGCATTTATTGCATCTGAAAAAAAAATATTATTTCTGCTTGCAGTTATTACTGACTGACTGTACATTATGTGTTTCAATTATTCAGAAAATTTGAAGTAGATTAAATTGAATCATATGGCAAAAATAGTTCTCACTGAGATGAGAAACTGAAATGAGGACTTTGTGGAATCTCCAGATGGATCAGGGTATTAGCAATGACAAAATAACCTCCCCTGAGTGGTTTCATTTCTCTTTTCCATCTTGGTGAAGGAATTTCCGTGCAACAATTCCTAAGGAATTCCAGGTAGGCATTTATGGTTAGAAAAACTAATTTATTGGAGGTGATGCTGTGATTTTGACAAATTTTTTTGAACACGCTGGCAACCTTGCAAGGATTTCTACCTCTTCCCATCTCTGCAAAGACACAAATTTCAGCTTTTACTCACTTTTTATGTTTCCCCTGGGTTTGTGCTCAGTCTCTGGGTGCATTACTCAAGTTTAAAATCACCCCTCACACGGTGTGTCCCATCCTGGTGCTCTGGGATGGAATGGAGAAGTAGCCAAACTTTTAACATCTAGAGGGCAATCTCCTGCTCTGAGAGTGCAGCCAGAAATCTGACAGCCTGAGCAGCAAGCCCTGATTGTGTAAAATGCAATGCTTTAAAGGAATGGAGTTTAAATAAGTTAAAAATGTCCTGTATTGCTGCCTTTTTCTAAAGTTACCCTGTGTTCTGTCTCTTGGGTAATGCAGTATTTTAATTCATATATCTGGTGTCCTTTTATTGATAAAAAGCATATCTTATTTGCCTCAGCATATCTCATTCTGTCTTAACTGGCAGTTTTTGGTCTGGGAAGGCATGTTTTTAAAAAGCAAGTCATAATATCACAGCACACTCCTATCTGCAGCTTGCACACTCTTTTCTTGAAGGGAATTCCAAGTTTCAGCTGCTATCAGTGGCATTTTACACAGATACATGGCAAAAGCTGGGGTATGAAGTGCATTCCTTGGGCAGAGGAGAGTGCTGGGTGAGTTTCTGCTGGGATCCAGCAGGAGGGAGAGAAGCAGGCACGGTGCAGATTTTGCACAGATAACTGCAGAGCGGGTCAAAACAAGAACCCCTTAAAAATGAGCCTCCTTCGCCTGAACTTCCAGGCTTGGATAAAAAGAGAGCAAAATCCAACCCATGCCTGCTTTAAATTCACTAAAGCCAAGATCACACCAGCCTGCCTACCTCTAAGTTTAATTTTTTTTTTTCCTCACCTTCAGTCTCCCCCCAACTCTTCTCTGATTTCATCTTGGAGGGAATAACTTCCTCCCTAGGACTGCCTGGCTCTTCTCTAGTGGGATATGATATTGCTGTTCCAGTCCCATTCTGATTAAATGGGCCTGAATTGCACATCACAGACAGCTGGCAGGCCAAAGGAAATACAGGAATAAGGAGCTTAAGCACAAACTCATGTGTCAGATGTGTTAATCCATCCAAAATTCATTTCTGAAGGAATCCTTTTAAAGCAACCAAAAGGTCGTTTTGAGCCTCATTTAAAACCAGTTTATCCGAATTTCTTGGCTGATTGGGCTGAGACAGATTTATGAATGTAACTTAACTTCAGAAATCCAGATTTCTACAATTATACATGCTTAGACATCTGAAATGAGGAGCTGATGCAACCAAGGCTCAGGGTTGTGCTAATCTGAGATGGGAAGGAGGTGGCTGGGTTGTGGTTAAAGCATGGGACTGGGCTGCTGAGAGGTCTTGCTTCTATTCCTGGTTGTGTCACTGACTTCCTGTGGGTCACTGGAGTCACTGAGCTCTGTCTCATTTTACTCATTTATAAAAAAGAAATAATATTGCATTGCTAAAGCGCTGCGAGACAAGTCACTGCTGTCTGTACCATTGTTTTATGCTCATAAAAGAAATTTGTGTCAGCAGATGACAAGCATATTCCTAAAGTAACTCATTTTGGATAATTTGCTGTCTTATACAACAATTCAATGAATCCACTAAAAACTAAAACCTCAAAAATACAAATTTTATCTTAAAATGTCTCAAGAACTTTGCTTGCAGGTTCCAATTAAACATTTGTTCACGAAGAGGATTGTGTTTTCCTTGTCAGAGTATGAGAAAGGTACTCACTCCCTCATAATTGTGAAGAAAAAAATTAATCACCCCCCACCATTGTTTCTTTTAGAAAACTGCTCATTTTACTCATATATAAAATAGAAATAATATTGCATTGCTAAAGCACTGTGAGCCAAGTCATTGCTGTCTGTACAATTGTTTTATTCTCATAATTTGTGTATAATTGTATCAGATCACAACTATATTCCTAAATTTATAGGAATATATCTAGTTATAAAGCTATATTCATGAATTTATAAGAATATATCTAGTTATAAAGCTATATTCCCAAATTTATAGGAATGTATATAGTTATAAAGCTATATCCCTAAATTTATAGGACTATATATAGATATAAAGCTTTATTCCTAAATTTATAGGAATATATCTAGTTATAAAGCTATATTCATAAATGTATAGTAATATATGTAATTATAAAGCTATATTCCCAAATTTATAGGAATATATCTAGTTATACAGCTGTATTCCTAAAGTAACTCCTTTGGATCATGTGCTGTCTTATACAGCAGGTCAATGACAAAAAACTCTAAAGTGCAAACTTTTACTCACAATATCTGGAGAACTTTGTCTCCAGATTGCAATCAGACATTTGCTCACGAGGAGGATTGTGTTTTCCTTGTCAGAGTATGAGAAAGGTACTCCCTCCCTCATAATTGTGAAAAAATAATTAATCCCCCCCCCTCCCATTGTTTCTTTTGGAGGACTGCTTGAAGATCTCTTGGTACTTCCATTTCCTATAACCTTTGTCCTGCTTTATAGTTTTTATACATTGTTGTGATGGAGTTAATTTGAAGCACTATTTTTAAACCCCCTGCTTTTTACATATTTTCCCCAAATCTCCAGGGTGCTGGGATGGACGTAGGAAATGCTGCCTGCCCATGAAATGCTGATGATGCTGTAGAACAGCAGTTCTCACTGCAGCTCCTAAATCCCAGGGAAATCCTGGAATGGGGAGCATCTCCTTGTTCTGAGGAGCAGTTCTCAGCAGTTCTCATTCCTGCCATGGATCTCTCATTCCCATCACCACAATTTTCATTTCTACTGCAAAGAGGTTCTAAACCAAGGAAATCAGGGTCTCTTCCAAATGTCCTGTGAATCAGACTTACTGACTTAAGTGCTTAAAGACATTTTGGAATTATTTAGGGTGGGTATTGGTGACAAAGTCTGGAAGAGAAGTAGATGACATTCAGATTATCCTATAGGTTTAATGATGTTTACTGGAATTCCTTCATTAGTCTTTACAGTGAATGGGTTGCATGGCTTTTGATAAAAGACTAAAGATTGAATAGAGCAGTTTGATTGTCTTTGTAATTAATATACATTATTATGACCCTAAACATCCTAAATCAATGTCATTTTAGTCCTATCAGTTCTGACAGGATCACAATAAATTGTGAGCATCCTTTTCTTGCAGCTCACAAATTGTGCTGCAGAGGCTTCTTTACCACAGGTGTTGTGACCGGGCAGAATAAACACCAAACTCTGCCTTCTGATTTCATCCAGGCACGAGTGGGAGATCCACACAGAACCCAGTGAAAAATCACCCCAATATTTATCCTTTTTATCCATTCCCAGGATTGTTTTGTATAAATGCACACAGATGCTGAACCCAAAGGCCTCAGATAAGATTTTTAAAAGTGTAATAAATATCTCCTTACTCCGTGATTAAACCTTCATCATAAAAATGTGCAGGGAATTCTGCTGGGCAGAGAAACAGTGAGTTTAATCCTCACTTGAATTAAGCTTTGCAGAAGTACAAGAAAACAAAATATGGCCAGGCAAAGCAGCTTGAAATAGGTGTTACATTAAAGGCATCGTGTTCCAGCCATGCAAATTGTTCTCCAGCTTTGTCTGCTCCCCTTCTCAACTGACTCTTGGTAGTCTTTCAAATAAGTCATTATTTTCATTTAAGATCTGAAGACTCCTAAAAACTAAAGTTAATAACTGGTTGTTAGGCTGTGCTGAGCATTAGAGGATGCCAGGTAACTTGAGCAGTGAATCAGGGGCTATTTTGGGGAGAAAAATATTACAATAATTTTCAGGAAATAACCTTTTTGTTCCAAAACAGCTGTCATTGAACACTATTATATCTACAACAATTAAAATTATCTTTGGTAGCTTTTAGTATTTGGCACTGCTCCATCATTGTTCAGTTAAATATTTTTCAAGTGGTTTAGGACTTCTGCCCACTGTGTGCCTGAAAGCCTTCATCATCACTGGAGAAGCTCCTGGGTTTGTCATGTTTTGCTCTCTCAGGATATTTGACAATTTCTGTGGATGTTTTTTTGCCATTCTATAGCAGCAGCCCTTCTGCTGACTCAACCTGAGCTCTATAGAATTTGCCTTTTCATGTCAAGGGTTGAATGCCAAAAAATTTTTAAAATGAAAAAAAAAAGTGCTTGCTAACATATAAAGTGAATTAGGAAGCATGTGCAAACATCCTGGTGAATTTAAATAGCTGGTTGGATCAGAAATGGAGGAAAAATAACACTGGGTCAGGAACAACACACAAAGCAGCCAGAAACCTGGTATTTCTAATTTGGGATATAAATACTCCCTGCTGAAAATTTCTTTGTTACAAGATGCAATTGATTAAATAAAGGCAGGTCTAGAGTAGAGGGTAGTGTTGGTTGATGGCTTTAATATGTTTCAAACCCCAATTAAAAATATTTCCACATTGCTGGGATTTCTTATTCCCTCTGATTGTAACTAGCTGATAATGCTAATAACATTTTTTTGTGTTTTTCAGAATGAAATTGGAGTTATTTTTATTGTAATAACATTATAATTGCTTTCTGTGGCTCTGAGTCCTCACTATTAGCAGAGGAGAGCTGAAAAAGCTCTTTTATACACATGTGAGGTATGCTAATTTTTTATTAATAGCTCATTTGCATACTCTGGCATGTTCAGTTTTATTTGCATAAGTTCATATAGAAGCACCCCTTCTATGGGTTGTGGAGCAGATGTCATCAAACTCATTTTTCCTACAGAAGTTTTTTCTCTGTGAACTTCATTAAGAGTGTTTTCTTCTCCTGTGGTTGTGTGAGCAAAACAATGAAATTCTGGGAATTTACAGAGGACATTGTGCTGATTTCTGGCTTTTGAGTTTGATATAAAGCAATAGCTAATAAAATGCAGCAGTTCAGTACACCATGGAGTAGAACCTGGCAACCCACCGCTGTTTCATGAGCTGCAGTAAATTTAATGTCAATTCCCTGCTTTTACTTGAGAATTTTGGAGATTTGGGCCTGGTCATTTTTCTGTGCACAGTTCTGTGCTCCAGCAGCTGAACCTGGAGCCAAACCTGTGGAAGCAAAGTGCAAAAGCAGGGGTAGAATGGTAGGACAGAAAATTGGATTTTGTTGGGAAATTCTCATGGTGCATTGTAATTTATTGTGCCTTTGATTTATTTATTTTATTTATTTTCCCGATCAAATATGCTTAGCAACAAACTATCCACTTGTAAAAACTTTTTGAGTTGGGTAGAGTTTGGCCCTTTTGCTGAATATTTTCTCTAAACAGACTTTGTAGGTAACTCAGTTTCTGCCATAAATCACTGAAAAGCTGATTTTTAAAGGATAAAATACAGATAGTAAAGTGTATCAGAAATCAAGATTATCTTATCATAACCCCTCCTCCTCAGAGTGTGACAGTTCCAATCAGGTCACAATTGAAGTCACTTTTTTGGTACCTGCTGCTTTTCCATAATTTTGGGTTTTTTTTTCAAGAAAAATTTACACCTGCTTCCAGAGAGCAAAACATTTATTTAAATATGAGTGGAAAACCAATGTACAGCTTTTCCTTCCAGCCAGAGCACAGAAGTTTCAGCTCACTGGGGATAGTTCTCACTTTCACTCCTAGAAACAGAGGGGTCACTACTGAGAGCAGGGGCAAGTTACAACAGGAAAGATTTTTGTGGGGGAAAATGGCTTTTTGTGTACTGGGACTTGGGCAGCTTTGCTCTACAAGGACATTTTGGCAGGCAGGATAAAATAACAAGGATTCCTAGTGGAATATAAAAAGCATAACAATAAATGCCCAAGAAGTGAGAAGCAGAATTTCGGATTTAAAATCCCATGCTGTGATGCAGAGCAGGAGTACTGAAGGATTTTAAATTCCATTAAGATCAGGAGAACAAAAAAGATAACAAAATTGCCTTTGTCTGTAGATATACATCCAGAAAACTACCAGAAATTGGGAAAAAAGTTATTGGTTTTAAGAAGTCAGCCTGTTCCTTGGAACTGAGTGATTAAACCTGCTGATCTTAGCTCAGGAGAAAGAAAAAACTTGGGGTCACTGCTCTCACCTATGGCAGCAGCCTCCTTCCATTCTGTATTCTCTGGTTCCAGTTTCCTGTTTACTCATCATGCAGCTCCAGGCTGGTTTTGTCTGGAGTTTTATTCATAAAACCATATTCACATTCATTCATACTCATAGTCATGCTCATACTTATACTCATTTATTCATTTTTAATTTAATTGATTTTTTAATGTTGTTGGAAATTTCATCTCCACTGATATTTTCCCTCAGCTGTTTTTATTTTGTAATATTCCTATTTTTTTAACTTGTGTGATGTGATCTCTGATGGTCTGATCCATTTATCAGCTCAGGTTTTTAAATGGTCTCAAACTTTACTTTAAATTAATGTTTGTATTTTTTAGAAACAGTTTCTATAAAAGTATCTGGGTTTTTTTTCAACTAGACAGCATTAAAACTTATTTCCCAGAGACATTTATTTGGTTCTCTAATACTCTGAAACCACATAAATTGAGAAAATAAATAATGATTTCTGGTAGCCAGGTGAGAGTAGGAATGTGCACAAGCTGCTCTGGGATCTGTGGGTATGGCAGCAACTCCACTTGTTAAATTCACCTCTTTCCATCTTTTAAAAATGATTATCTAAACACTTTATATTTGTGTTTCTCCAATACCTGCTCAAGTTATTTATAAGACTAGATTTGATAATTATTCCCTCAGATGTCTAAACCCTGTTTTATAGATGTTTTTTCTGGAGTGCTGTTGGCTTCCAGCTACACTTTTCCTTCCCACTTTCCCACAGCTCTGCTTTTCCAGAAGCCAATTATCTGTTCCCCTTGAGCTTAAATAACAACCATTGAGCTGGTGCTGGAGCTCTTCTGAATGGCCATTTAAATAAATTATGAAACTTCCCCAGCACTCATTTCACATTCAAATGTTTGACTCAAAGGTAGAGAGCTGCCCTGGACTTAAGCCAGGCTTAAAATCCCTTTTAAGTGAGACAGAACTCCACAATTGTTTGGGGATCTTTGATTTGCTCAAGCCTCACCTTTTACCTGTTGGGTTTCAGCTGCAGGAACATCAGCAGCCCCCAAGATTTTTTAAAATCCTCTTTTTACCCTTTGTTTCTACAGAAACCAGGTAGAAGAAATACTTCCTTACTCTAGAAATTTATGCTCATTATGTAGGGCGCAGCAATAACAACAAAAATCCCAAACATCAAACCAAAGCTGAAGTAAGAGGCAGAATAATGATCAAAATGTCCTTGCAAAGGCTTTAGATTGATTTGCATAATGAGAACATTAGGAAAAGCCAAAGTTAATTGAAGAAGGGTTGACTTCAGATCTCTTAAATTTGAAATCACCCTTGGTAAAATCTGAGCTTTCTGAGTCCTGGAGACACCATGGATGTGCTGCAGTTTGCCTGAGCTGAGGGAAATGAATCGTCTCAAATTCTGGAATTTATTCCCTGCCTGAATGGTGCATCCTGTGCCAGGTGCCCCAAAATTCCATTCCTCCTGCCAAGCAACTGGGCCAGTCTAACAAATGAAATTTCTAAATGAAATTCCCCTGATAGAGGAAAAATTCCCCTAAAAAAGGAGGGTAGCAGAAGATTTGGTTGTCACCTTCTGACCAGGCATGTCTCAGAAAAGCCGGGCTGCAGGCGGGCAAAGCTGCATTTTGGAGAGGACCTTTCCAGAACATATTTCCAGATTTATTTCCTAATAAACCTACTGCAGCTGAGACCATTCACATCAGGCCTTTTGCAGAAAGAGTTTTCTCAGTTATTGGATATCCAGTTTGGGTTTTAATATTTATTTTAAAATATTTTTTGTTGTTGTTGCTGTTTATCCTCCAGTGCTAAAATTTCTAAATCTTCTTTGAGCTTTCTAAAAAGAGCTGCACTTCTGTCATGGGTGCTGTCAGCTCTTCTGGGAGTAGAAAAGCTGAATTAGTGGGAAATGTTGATGAGGAACACAGCCCTGAATTACCCCTTACATGCAACCTCAGGTGAGTGGCTCTCATTGGTGGTTTATGGGCAGAAATGTTAAACATTAAAAATCTGCTCAATTGTGAACAAGATCCTTGGAGTAGATAAATGGCCCTGCAATAACTTCAACTCCTGAAGCAGATGTTAATTAGGCTCGGGGTAATTTTTAAAGCATTGCCATAGCCAAAGTTTCCAGAATGTTTTCTGCTCAAAGCAGAATTTGGGAAATTCCTTTTGCCAAGTGACTGGAATATAAGGGAATAAAGATATTTCCATAAATTATTGGTTTTTTATTGTTTTTTTATTTTAGCTCCTTAAACCAGCAAGGTGATTCAACCTTTTCAGGGATTTCCTTAAAGGACAGAGCTGAAGGATAAAGCTGGATTTTGAATACTAC
The DNA here is from genome assembly GCF_000277835.1 of Geospiza fortis. Classification (NCBI taxonomy): domain Eukaryota; kingdom Metazoa; phylum Chordata; class Aves; order Passeriformes; family Thraupidae; genus Geospiza; species Geospiza fortis. Next base: position 347,297 of record NW_005054626.1, read on the forward strand.
AGAAGTTTTCTGTCAGCAAAGCTCTTCTGTATTTTCTGACAATGTTTAAATTATCTTTGTGGCATCATTACTTGTCCCCCAATGCCACACATGCTGACACGTGTCTGCTGTCACTGCCATGGAACAATTGATATTCATGGGGTGATTTGTGTGTCAAGGACTGCAGGAATCAAGGCTTCAGCTCATTTCTGACAGAAGGATGAGCAGAATTTAAACTCTTGCTCCTTTTCTCAGAAGTGTGAGCAGACTCTGAGGGGGTTCTTTGCCCCAGCTCTCTGTTTTGGTGGGTGATCTGCAGCCCACCATGGAAAACAGACATTGCTGAACTGAAAATAACAAATGGAAATGTTGTTTTCTTCAGCTTTGCTTTCCCAAGTCTGAAAAGCCTTTTCAGACTCCTGTGCAACTAAAGGTGCCTGGATGAAATCTGGTGTGCAGACAGAAGAATCCATTCCTGCTCAAACCCCAACCACTTCTTTTGTACAGAAGGAAAATTCCTTCAAGAATGGGAACTGTGAGCCAGCTTTTTCTTGGATTCCAACACATGTCCTTCCTGAGGGTGAGGAAGGTGCCAGAAGGTGACAAACTCATGAGGTGAGAGAAGCAGCTTCCACAGAGGTGTGAAGTTCTCAGAGAAGCTCTGTGCACGCTTGTTTTGCTCAAGGGTTAATTTACTTCTGAAAATGACCCTCAACTTGTCCTCCGTGTGGGCATCTCCTCCCTGACTCCTCTTTTCTCTCTCTCCCTGGTAACTGTGCCCAATATTCCTGTGTTGGTGGCTCCTGGTGAAGAGTTAATCTGAGAAAAGGCCCTGGCATTTCTGCACAGAAGCTCTCAGATGATCAGAAGGATTTTGGTTGGTGCAGGGCTCTGTTTTGGGCCAGAATGGCCTTGCAGACACGGCAAGCAGCTTCTCTAGGTTTGGTTTCAACACCACCCAAAAATCCAATTAACAGTGATACGAGAAGTGATGAAATGTCAGTAATAACAGGTGATGGCTTTTTCTGAATTAATTAGCAATTTAAATGGGCTTCCACATCGCAAAGGCCACTGGAGGGCTGTTGGTACAACCTGAGGGCATTTGACAATGTGTGGGAAGAAAGGAAAAGCAATTTCCAGCTTTGGCGTGGCCTGGAGACACCAGGGACTCGGAGTGACCCCAGAAGGTAAAGGTAAAGATTGGGATCAAATCAGATCAAACCTTTGCTGTCTTCAACACCCCCAATATCTTCATTTCTTTATGTGTCTGAGTGTTGAAGATTAGTAGCACCAAGCAATTAACTTCCTTCATCCAGAGTTGCTTTCATTCATTCTTTCCTCTATGCTGAATAATTTTGTGAGCAGTAAAATCCACGTAATCTTTCCCCATACATTAAATTTATCATCACATTTCCTTCATTCCTTCCTGAAGCAACAAGAACACCTCTATGTCCATAGCAACTTAACACAGAACACTTGGCTCCACAGCTGTTCACGGTATTTTATTTATGTTATTTCTTTTATAATATTTATTATTTTCAATGCATTTATTATAAAGTAGTCAATAATTCAATAAATATAAAATGAAATCATTCTATTTATTATTCTTCAATTTTTTATTATAAAGTAATAAATACTTCAATAAATAAAAATAAATAATATAATTCCATTAATTTTATTACTTTTCAATGTATTTATTATGAAATAATAAATACTTTAATAAATATAAAGAAATAGAAAATAATTCCATTTATTTTGTTATTTTAAATTTATTTATCTTAAAATAATAAATAATTCAATAAATAGAAAGCTATATAAAATGAAATAATTCTATTTATTTTGTTTTTTTAAAATAGATTTATTATAAAGTAATAAATACTTCAATAAATACAAATAAATATAAAATAAGATATTTAAATCTATGTTATTTTTCCACTTATTTACTATAAAATAATAAAATATATTTTGTTATTTTTCAATTTATTTATTATAAAATAATAAATACTTCAACAAATACAAATAAATATAAAATTAAATAATTGCATTTATTTCATTACTTTTAAATTTATTTATTATATAGTAATAAATACTTAAATAAATAGAAATAAATACAAAACAATTCAATTAATTTTGCTATTTTTCAATTTATTTATTATAAAATAATAAATACTTCAATAAACACAAATAAATATAAAATGAAATGATTGCATTTATTTTATTACTTTTCAATTGATTTACTATAAAGTAATAAATACTTCAATAACTATAAATAAATTTATTTATTTAAATAAATATAAGATCAATCAATTAATTTTGTTATTTTTCAATGTATTTATTATAAAATAATAAATAATTCAATAAATATTAAATGAAATAATCGCATTCATTTTATTACTTTTCAATTGATTTATGATGAAATATTTTATCCCGTTCAGTACGCAATACAACTCCCGCATTAGAGTTTAATTCAGTGTGACTCTATTTAATCCCAGCTCCCTAACCATCCACATTCACCCCTCTCTGCTCCTTATCTGCTCCTCTGGAAAAGCGAGCATTTGGCCTGGCTGCCCTCCCAGCTGTGCCAAACAGCAGAGCAGCCCATTGGAATTCTGTGAGCGCTCCAGCCCAGCCCTGGGCCAGATCCCCGCTGCCATCTGCTCCTGGGCTCCACAACTCGCTGGGAATCTGCTGACACAAAGGGAGCTGCAGCCCCTATCTGCAATCCAGGTCCATTCTTCCTCCCTCCCCTGATGGGAAGGAAATTTTTCCACATCCTGGTGCTGTTGTGTGCGGGCTGGCTGTCGGTGCTGCCACCTTTGTCCCCCTGGAGAGGGAATGTGCTCAGGCAGCAGCTGGGATGGAGGGCTGGGCCATCCCCGCAATGGGGCAGCGGTCACATCCCCTCCTGGCTCCTGCTCCCAGCCTTGGATCCTGTTCTTGCATCCTGGTGCTGAAAGTTCTGTTTACTGCAGCCTTCACAATAGCCCCGGAGAACGAGGACTCCCAGAACACAATAGTGAACCTCCCCAGGAGCTGCCAAGAGGGGAAAAAAATCCATTTCCTTCTCTGGCACTGCTGGGATGTAGGTAAGGCTGCGCACAGCCCTGGCCAGCCAGAGGGGCACAACAACTCTTCTTGGCTGCCATCAAGGTTCAGCGGAGAAAATGTCTTTTTTTCTTGGGCAATGGGGGTCTAGAATGACTTTTCTTGTTCGAGGAGGTTCTACAAAGAGAATAAAGAAAGATGGAATGCAAACATTTAAGGAGGAAGGAAACTGCAGGCATCTCAATTGTCAACCTGCCCTGCAGGTAGCAAGAAGTGTCATTTAAAATAGAGTGCCCATGGAAAACATGGACAATGAGGGGGTCTAGAATGACTTTTCTTGTTCAAGGAAGTTATGTTAAGAGAAAAAAGAAAGATGGAATGCAAACATTTAAGGAGAAAGGAAACTGCAGGCATCTCAATTCTCCATCTGCCCTGCAGGCAGCAAGAAATGCAATTTAAAATAGAGGGTGCCCTATGGAAAACATGGACAATGAGGGGGTCTAGAATGACTTTTCTTGTTCCAGGACAATGAGGGGGTCTAGAATGACTTTTTTTGTTCAAGGAGGTTCTATAAAGAAAAGAAAGAAAGATGCAATGCAAACGTTTAAGGAGGAAGGAAACTGTGAGCACCTTAATTCTCAACCTGTCCTGCAGGTAGCAAGAAATGCCATTTATAATAGAGTGCCTATGGAAAACATGGAGACAGTGAGGGGGTCTAGAATGACTTTTCTTGTTCAAGGAGGTTCTATAAAGAAAAGAAAGAAAGATGGAATACAAACATTTAAGGAGAAAGGAAACCGTGGGCATCTCAATTCTCAACCTGCCCTGCAGGTAGCAAGAAATGCCATTTAAATTAGAGTGCCTATGGAAAACATGAGGGCATCTTGCTTGTAGGCAGAGTATGTCTGGAAAACAGACATTCTCGAACTGAAAAGAACAAATAAAAATGTTGCTGTCTGCAGCTTTGGTTCCCAAGTTGTAATACTGCTTATGAAATATCAGTAACAGAAATTGTAACATGACTGGGAATACCCATGGGACTTTTCTGGAAGCGTGGAACAGCCAAGAGAATTAACCAGAATGTACAGGACTGCTACTCCAGGGTTCTGCTGGTTCTTCTGCTTCCCCAAAATGCTTTCCTTGCATGAGAGAAGGACACAGGGGTTGAGGTGAGAAGCAAGGATGATATCCATGGTATTTTTCCCTCCTTTTCCCTGGAGAGCGAGGGAAGAATGGCACAGCCACCACTGAGGCTGGGCCTGGAGACCAGCAGCTCCTTCCAGGAGCAGCACCACAGAGATCAAAGTGCTGAAGGAATTGGTTTGTGCTGAAAGGGAGAGCGAATCAGGAAAGGGCTGGGGGGACAAAATGGAAACAGGGACACTTCACTGGGAAAGGGCGTGAGGGTCCCAGTCATTGGTTTTTCTGGCTCTGGATTGAAGGCACTTGAGACAGTAATTTGTGTTCAGACTCAGGTGTTTATTATTTCTTATCAGTAAAACAGTCTCATTACTGTGAGTTGGGCAGCTTTTCATTAGAAGGCACAAAATGAAATGCCACCCAAACCCATGGAGAAGGAGGAAGAAGAAGCATGAAGAAGAAACCCAGGATGACACCCTGTGCCCTCCATCTTGCTTCCATCCTCAACACACTAAAAATCCCAAAACCTAAATTTCTCACCAAATGATACACCTACACGATTCTCTACAATCTATTGCACACTTTTGTGGATTCTAGTTTATCTTGAAGTCTGGGAAACTTTCTCCATGAGTGAGGGTCAAAGTCAGAGCTTCCCTGGGGGTCAGGGCACCCCAGAGCAGACAGGGAAATATTCCTGGTGCCCTGGGTTTCCACAAAAGGGAAACAGAGGAGTCACACAAACAGGAAAGAAACAGAAAGAGAAAACAGACGAGTAGAGGAACTCCATCTTCTGGATGCTGTCATTAGAGTTCCCTATGTCTGGTACGGATTTTAGCAGGATGGGTGTTGATTTTGAGTCAGTTAACAAAGGAGAGCTGTGCTCTCACAGCTTGGGCAGCAGCCTGCGTGTGGCTGTTCTGCAGGCATGAGGCCTTTTCTGGGTTTTTTTTTTCAATCATAGTGTTAGTTTTGTTCATCTTCAGCACCATTTACAACAGAATTAGTCAGAGACATGTTTTTTAAATTAAGCTTCAGTCGAAGAACAAATGGATTTAAATAACAGGAAAACGTGCTTCGTGAAACTTTGAGAAGTTCGGTAAAGCTCAACTTAAAAATCCTACAGGTCCAGTGACACCCCCTGTAGAACCCCACTTCTTTTCCTCATCTCAATTTCAAGCAGGACTGCTTGAAACTCCCAGTGCCTTTGGAACAGCAGAGGGCTTGTGCCTTCCACACCTCAGGGCCCTTCCATAACTTCACCTTCTCTACCCAGCACTCCCCATTTCGCTGTTCCGGCCGCCACGCCGGGGGAGCTGGGGCCGGTGGCGGCAGCAGCAGAGCCCAGGTGAGGGGCACAGGGCCAGCCTGGGGCAGGTGTGCCCTGCTGGGGCCCGGGGGGACCTTTCCAGGCGGCAGTGGCCAGCTGCAGGATTGCTCTGGGGAAGGGGAGGATGAGAGAACGAGCGTGGGCGGAACACGGGAACTCTCTCTGGTTGGCTGGGGCTGTGCTCCGAGTGGAAATGTGCTGACTTTTGTATGTATGTGATAAATGTGTTTTAAGAATAGCACTGATTTCTTAATCCAGTTTTGCAAGTACAAACAATTACGATGCCTTGTAAAAGAGCTGCTTGGATCCCCTAGTCCCAATGTAACAAAGATCAAACTGCCTCGCAGCTCCTGCTGGTCGCTCTGGCTCCTGCTGGAGGGAGGAGGAGGGCAAGGAATGCCAGAGCTCAAAATCAAATATTGGTGTCTTAACTTTTTTACATGAAAACACTCGAAATGGATCCTGCTTTTTTATTCCTGTAGGCACTGGTGGCTTTAAACACAGTTGCTGGTTTGTTCTGCAAATTCCGTGTGAGTTTTCTGCCACCCCAGTGTATGGAAGTACGAGAGGCAGGAGTTCAGCTCTTCAGGACAGAGCAAACCAATTCTCCATTAACACTTCCTACATTAGTGATGGGACTGGCTGGATTATGCTCTTTTCAAAAAATATTTCAAAAAATATTTCATTGTGATGTGTATGCAGCTGCAGTTTAGTTTTAGGAAGGAAAGGAAAACACACGACGATGTTTCAGCTCTATATGCCCTAAAGAACCCAAATGTGGATATTCTCATTTATTTATTTATTGGATAATATTTTGTTAAAACACAAATTGTGCATTGCTGAGGCACTCGCAGCTCAAGCCCAGTCCATGGTGAGCAGAGCTGCAGTGGCATTTGAGAGCACACAGAGAAGAAATCAGCACAGCGTGCCACTGCGGGCAGGAATGTTCCTGTGTGCGGATGGATAATCCCAGGCCTGCTCTGAGCTGTCTTGCATCCCAGGGCTGAGTTATTCCCTGAACACACAGCTTGGTGCTGAAGGTGTTCATCCCTTTAAAGCAGGGATTACAGAATCTATGGACAAAACTGGGGGGGATCAAGTTCTACAAATGGGGTTTGTTCCTTTTAGCTGGGATGCTCCAGAGCTCTGAGTTTAACTGCAGCTGTAACTTTGCTTAGGTGGCGTGGCCAAGATCAGTTTCTGAGCCCATGGGTGGAAAAAAGCCCAATCCCTGTTTCTCTTTTCTGTTCCTTCAATTCCCTTCCATCTCCCTGTTGTGAGCAGGGGGAATTGGCACTGAGGTGCACTTGGGTCAGGGCCGGAGGAACAGCCCCAAAAACCTCCTTCCTGCAGCTGCAATAAAGAAAGTGAAATGTGGTGAGTGCCTGTGCTCAGCCAAAGAACTGAACGTGGAATTTTTAATTGGATGGGTGTGGTTTCTTTTAATTTAGAGTTCTACCTAAGGTTTTCCCTTTACAGAAGGCTTTAAAAATAATGTAATCATTTTCAAAAGGAATTTGTTATCAAAGGTAAGACACGGCACTTGATTTGGCAATATTTTTGTAGGTCACTCAGTTACTTGTAGCCTTCTCTCTCTCTGTTACTTATTATTTCCTCTTTTCACATGATTTCTTGTTGAGTGTACATGGAAGTTTCCAAGCTAAGGCTGCCCAACCTGAGTCTTAACAAAAGAGGAAAAATGAGGAAATGATTAATCGCGTTTGAATTTGATCATTCTTTCAGTTTTAACAGCACTGGGGCTCTTAGCATTGAGTGAGTTTGGAACAAGCACTAACAGGAGTTTGCTGCTGTGGGACACTGGGATAACCTGGGATGTCCCCGTGGCTCTGGGCAGAGGGATTGGAGGGATGGGGGGCGGGATGGGGGT